>NW_028175454.1:0-24055 GCF_951802725.1 Rutilus rutilus
AAAAGATTTGAAAAAATAAAATAAAAATCTCTCAACCCATTTTTTTTTCCACCAACACGTCCCTTTAGGGCTCCGTAGATCTCTACTACTTGTCGCAATAATATAAAACTCTCCTGATATTAGAGTCATTACAGAATAATAAAATAAAGCATGTTTTTTGTTAGCCTACTTTTTGGAGCTTGGAAGGGTTCCGTTTGAGCAGAATTTATATCATCGTCACTGTCTTTGTCAGAGCTCATTTCCAGTAGCCTACATTCAGCATCTGGCTCAAATTCGTGATCTCAAACATATTCTCAAAACTCAATTATGAGGGCTTTTTTTTTTTTAAGTTATGAAAAATCTTTTCAATATCAATATTTTGATCGCTGACAGCTCCTTCACCAGATCCACCATCAAGTGACAGTAACTCTAATATTTGATTGCGTTCAGTAGTAGGCTACTTGTAGTAAATCGCTGAGCCATTTCAAGTTTTGCTGATGATACTTCCTATTCTTTTGTTTTCTGCCTGTGGTAGCTATGAGTGACACGTCACTTCATAATTGTATATCAGACATTGCCACCTTGTGAAATAAAGGTGAATTGCACTTATTCAGTCATCAAAGATTAAATTATTGTTGTAGAAAAATATATACTTACACTCATGTATACCATATACAATCTTTGCAAAAAATTAATGGGAAAATAGGCATTATTTTATAATTATATCTATATTTTTTTCTTGTTATACTGTGTATAATGAATTGATTGAGGAATACTAAGAAGGTTAAAGTGTAACTTTAAAAAATGAATGGGGAGGAGGGTAGCGAATGACGTCCCGGGTCACTAAAGACTTGAGGTATGCGTTTAAGGGTTAATATAGTTGGATACAACGCAATGTTTATTTTTGGCCCCGCAACCAAATGTAACCAATTTAAGTTCAACCACCCCTGCACTTAATATATATCTTCTGTTGTTTAATTTTTGTCTATTTTTATTTCTCCTGGCAGTTATTGCTCCATGTCTAGAGTCAGAGCTGGTGCAGTTCCCTCTGCGTATGCGGGATTGGCTGAAGAACGTGCTTCTGCAGTTATACGAGCATGACTCCATGTCTCCTGGCTTTCTCACAGCTAAACAAAGAATCAGGGTATGTATATCAGGGATACTGGACAGACGGTTATTTATTTAGACATCGCATGTCTCCTAAAGAGACAAATAGTAGAAACTGGAGACAAATTTCACTCATCTCCCCAACTTCTGACAGTAAAAAATAAACGTGGATGTACTTCTTTGGAAAATAGCTCTTGACTGTATCTAAACCATCAAATGTGAATGGATTACAGATGATGAATGCTCTGATCAACAGGTTCAGAAGATCTATGAGAGCGAGAGGCGTCTTCATGCAGGCGATCACCCCGTCGAGCTTCTACAGCAGGACTTTGAGAAGAACTACAAAATGTACATCTATCCAGTGCACTGGCAGTTTGCACAAATGGACCAACATCCTTCAGACAGGTGGGGTGGCTGAGGTTCTGTACAAATTCCATCTTGCAATATTGTTTTGCTTATCATAAAGGGGAAACCCCAATTATCTTGATAAATTCACTTGACATTTATATCGGCTGTTAAATGCCAGTCTTGCGGAGCCAGACGCTGTGCTAAAAGACTGATAAAAATATCTGCACACTTACTCCTGAAATTGCTTAAAGCCACCCAATCAGATCAGTGCGATTTTGGGAAATGCTTGCCATTTTGGAGTGCATTTGTGAATGGTTCATGAGCAGTTCGTGGGCAAGACGTCTGAGACTGAAGACTATTCTAATTCGAACTTACTCATACAGGAGGTTCAGTCATATTTTTAGCTGGTGTGAGGATGTGGTTGAGGGACATTTACAGAAAAAGAAACACTCAGCGCCAGTAGCCTCCACAACGTCAGTGGTCAGCCTTTGAGACGGAGGCCTTAAAGCTGCAGTGTGTGCTTTCGGGGAAAATCTGCCTGTGAATCAGTTACTTATAGTATTACACTGGGATACAGGGCTTGATATTAACTTTTTTTCTCACCAGCCACTGTGGCTAGTGGTTTTCCGAAGTTACTAGCCACTCATAATTTTCACTGGCCACAATTTTGACATCGATAGGGAAAATCTGCCATAGAGATATAAAAAAAAATATCTTATAATTAGGCAGCAGGTATATTAGGCTGCTGTCACTTTAAGATCTGATGCACGGACCCATTATACTGTTTTATATAGCCAAAAGTGTCTTTATGTGGACACACTTTGGGTGTGAGCACAAAATCTGCAGGAATGAGTAAAATTATGCTCAATACGCGCAATAATCCATGCCAAAATTCAAGCCCTGTAAGTAACACCAACAATATTAATCCGGAGCAAATTAAACCAGTGAGTAAAGGGACATGGGGATAAAGGGATATTACAGTATTGAAACAAATATTTTTGACAACACTAGATTGCACTTAGTTTATTATTTCAGATGTCTTTTTAAAAGACTACAATTGAAAAATCAATTGAAAAGCCCTGCTTGGATATAAGAAAATTACACACTGCAATTTTAAGAATCTTGTGTTGGTTTGTGATTTTAAAGAAAAGGTTCTATATAAAACCTAAAGGGTTTTGTCATGCACCCATCATGGGATCTTTTTACGGATTTAATTTTAATTAATTACTTTTGTTATTGTATACATTTTAATTGTAATTAAATTTCATGACTTAAACTGTTCGTAAACATACACTGTCACTAGATTTTTTTTTTTATAAATAACCTGTCAAACACAAAAGTATTTATGTAATCATTTAAGACATTTCTCCTTATATAGAACCATTTTGCCATATGTGACCCTGGATCACAAAACCAGTCAAGTCGCACAAATTTTGACTCATACAATGTATTGTTGGCTATTGCCACAAATATACATTTGCGGCAATAACCAATACATTGTTATTGTCAAAATTATAGATTTTTCTTTAAAGGCACAATATGTAACTTTTTTGCTTTATCAAATAGCAAAAATCACTATATCTATGTTATATATATATATTTTTTAGTTGTGTACTTACATTATCCCAACTGTTTCCAACAACTTTCAAACCAGGAGAAATTTGTAATTTAATTCGAAGACACGTCCCGTTTCTTTATTTCCGTTTTGTCGCCGTCAATGGCGTCATATCCGCGCTGTCCCTGGTTTCCGCTCGTACTGCCATAGCAACCAGAGCCCTCTGATAGTAACCAAGGCGACTGACGTGGACAACTGTGTAGTTCGCAATGTCTATTTGCACGCTGTTGTTGTTTCGTTCAAACATTATGGACCATGGCAAGCAGACTTTGGATAAAAAAGGAGAACTAAAACGAGAATCAATATCAGCGCTGTGTTTTCGTCTTTTCGAGATGCCTAGAGCTCCCATAGACAGTAAACGAGAGCTCCACGTCCGAGACTTCGAACGCTCCTACATGTACGTTATTAAACAGGTGAGCACATTTACATAAAACTAATCAATGTTATATAGTTCAAAAAGGATAAAATGTTAGAATATGATCTGTATGTTATTCTAATGTTGATCTAGCTTACTGCTAGTCTCATACAGACAAACTAACACATACATTTCAACACATTTAAATGCAGTTTAGTGTGCTAGTGTAATGTTAGTCCAAGTGAAACTGCGCTGCGTTACCTCACAAGTTTAATTTGTCAAATAAACTGACCTGTGAGTTGTAATTCTGCACTTGCGTGTAGTTCGGTAGAATGAAATTGTCCTTAGCTATTCCTTTTATATCCGCGGGACTCGCGTCGCGTGTGGAGCTGATAGCTGTCTCTTAGCAATCCCGACCTGCTTCATATCACAGTCATGATAAAAACATCGATGTATTCACTCATCCATAAACATTATTAGATCGGTCGGCTTGACGTTGACGACAAGATCAATAATTCTTAGCAAATGTTGCGTCATCAAACTATGCCTTTGTTATTGTAAGAGGTTATAGCGACCCCTAGCGGCGAAAAATTCCATACTGTACGTTTAATGCCAAAAATCATTAGGATATTAAGTAAAGATCATGTTCCATGAAGATATTTTGTACAATTCCTACTGTAAAGATATATAACATATATTTTTGGGAGTGAATGCAGCACAATCGCAAACATAAATGGACAACTTTAAAGGCGATTTTCTCAATGTTTAGATTTTTTTGCACCCTCAGATTCCAGGGTTTCAAATAGTTGTATCTATAGTTGTGTCCTATCCTTACAAACCATACATCAATGGAAATCTTATTTTTTCAGCTTTCAGATGATGTATAAATCTCAATTTCAGAAAATTGACCAATGTGACTGGTTTTGTGGTCCAGGGTCACATATAGCACAAAGTCAAGAACCCTTAGGGTTCTATAAAACCCCATTGAACTGTGTGGAAATGAAGTATGTTAATTACAAGATTTTTCTTCTTTCTTCTGTTAATTCATGTTTGTCCTCATGACAAATTGACAAAACCTGAATCATGATATTAAGTAGGGTTTTTTTTTTTTCACCAGTGAATATTTATAATACTGTTGCAGGATTCTTTCTCACTCTGAGCTGGCTCCTCTGCGCGTTCCCCTGGTTCCCATGGAGCATTGCACCTCTGTCTTTTTCCAAAAGTGTGATGCTGACAAGGACAAACTAGTCTCCTTTAAAGAGTGGTGCAGCTGCTTTGGCATTAAAGAAGGTAGGAGGATTTTAAAGGCCTTGCCTTAAACAGCTCAAAGAGTTTTAAATGTATTATTCATTCTCTTTAAATGCATTATTTATGCACACTTTTTAAATAAATCAAAAACTTTATAAACAACCCAGGTTGGTTTTTCAACTTTCTCTATATTTTCATTCCCACAGAGGATATGGATTCTAATCTGCTGTTCTGAGCATCTCTGAGCTGCAAAAGGAGCAATTGAAGGTTGTTTTCTTTGAAGAAAGATATAGATAATCCTGGAGGTCTGTTTGTTCAGTGAAATGGTACTGTTTTTTTTTTTTATGTGTAATGATCATGATGGACAAGAATATCTAAAACTCTTTTATTTTGTATGCATTATATTGTGTAGCATATTGGTTATTAATAAAAGGAACTATAGTTAATGATTTAGATAAAAAACTAAAAAAGTGTAGTTTTAGTTTGAGTGTTTTTGTATGCATTCCAGTGAGGGAAAAGTTTACATAGTGAATAAAAGAACAAAATAAAAGTGATTTTATAAAAATGTTTCCAAATTATTTCAGATAATGAAGAAAAATGCCACTTTTATGTGCTTGTTGTTGAACAATTAGCCTACATATTTATTCCAAATTATATTCATGATTAAATTAATGAATCAAGAATGATCTTAATCCAAGCATTTTTTTTTTTTTTTTATGCTCATGTAAAATAAATCTTAAACATGACTTCCTTAAAAATTGATAACTGATAATATCTTTAAAATCATTAAAGTTCCGGTTCAATTTGCATAGCAAGCTTTATGTCCTCTGTCACAAGCCTTAGAAGCTTTGTTATGCACACTTACAACAGTTACTGTGTTTGGAAAAGAATTGTGTGGATTATGACCACTGTAATTAAAACAAATAAAAAAACTGTGTCTGGAACAAACCCATAGGAAGTCATTAAATTACTTTGGTCAGAACTGTGTGCCTAAGTGTGCAGCACAATTCAATGGCTTCTGTGTGAGCAGTTGATGCATGGACATTTATCATCTCACAGTCTCAATGCAATGAATAATACTTCATCATTTGAGGACAATGATCTCGAATAACCTTGTATAATCAGTTTTTTGTAGCATGTAAAATCAGAAATATGTACTAAAATGATTAGGAAATACATGTCACCTAAAGCTGTATGAGATACTTGTAAGCTCCTGCGACCCTTAAGTTGTTGGTGGATGGATGGACAAAATGCTCAGTGTTTTTCCTTTTTTTTTTTTGTTCTTTTTTTTTCTGTAAGATGAATGAATAGAAAAAAAAGTTCATACTTAAAAGTTCCCACTTTTTAACTATTTGTTTCCCTTCTTACCACAGTCTTTCTTGAGTATTGGAGTCAGTATCTCCCAAAAACAGAATTTTCACTGGAAGTTATAGTTTTTTTCCCCCGAGGCAGTTTAAAAGAGTTGAATAATTTTAGTTTGGATTTTGCATGCATCTCTCTGTCAGGTTTGATAAGATAAGATCACCTGGTGATAAGATTTCAGATTTCAGAGGAAGATATAGTCTAAATAAAAAAAACTGCAGGAAGGATTCTGGAGAAAAGTATCGAGATCAGTGCACTGGTGGAACAACAAAGATCATGCAAAAGACAAGCCAACGATAGGCCTACTGTTGACTATAGAAATACTCTAAATCACTGAAACATCTGCATGTGTTTTACTGTGCTGATCATTGATAGGCCTTCACGCTAAGTGAAAAAGGGAAGCTATGAAAGGCACGACTCAAAAAGAACAATGCATTTGACTAATTAATCTTCAAATTGAAGACAAAGTGATCAATATTTGATTTAGTCTTCAAAGTGATTAAATCAGTTGATCAATCTTTAAAGCTTCTCTTCCAATTAGAAAAACTGATTGTCTAATCCTAATGTAGCCTAAGACATTCGTCTGGCATATTTTAGCATTTAACATTTAGATAAGGAGTTTCTGAGGATCTTGTTCTGATGTAGGTTTGTTTTTATAAATAAGGGAAACAAATATTAAAACTCTTAATTAAACATTTTTAATGAGAGCAATGTTTTGATATCATTTTCTTCTATTCGTCTTCAGATTAAACTATTGTCTCTAATGTCAAATTGGTCCTCATTAATACATAAAGGCCTGGGAGTGGGAGTAGCCTAATAGGATGCAAAGCGGTAACTACATTTTTATTACTTAACTACAAATATAGTCTTCGCAAACAAAAACAGACGCATAGGTCACGATTTAACCCTCTGATGGTCCGCGGGGTCTTTTTGACCCGCAAATGACTTTTGCTCAAATTAAAAAAAATGTTCCCTTTGTCCAAATGGTATGAAACCTTCTACAGCTCTTAACACTTTCTAGATCTACAAAAAAATAAATAAAGTGGAATGATATCTGTTTTTATGTTAGCGTGACAAAATTTGTGACACTCGTGGTCCTCGGGGTCTCTGGAGACCCCGCAATCAAAATAGACAAAATTCATCATCAAAATCAGAAACAACGCAGAACACATCGACAGAAATGACAGAAATAAAGTGGCACACTTCCACCAATTCAAAAAGCATCCACAATGCTGAATTATTTTGCTCACAACAAGCGCACACACACACACACACACACATATATAGAGGAATACATTTTTGAGACTATAAAAACTGTTCTCTTATCATTTGTAAAATAAAATCATCCAAAATGCAGTACCACCACAAAAATAAATTGGTGACACTGACACATTGAAAAATGTGCACACACACACACACACACACACACACACACACACACACACACACACACACACACACACACACGAACATTTGTAATGCTATAATTTGTCAAATAAAATCATCCAAAATGCAGTACCACCACAAAACTAAATTGGTGACACTGACACATTGAAAAATGTGCACACACACACACACACACACACACACACACACACACACAGACACACACACACACACACACACACACACACACACACACACACACACACACACACACACACACACACACACACACACACACACACACACACACACACACACACACACACACACACACAGGAACATTTGTAAGGCTATAATTTGTCACATAAAATCATCCAAAATGCAGTACCACCACAAAAATAAATTGGTGATACTGACACATTGAAAATGTAAACACACACACACACACACACACGCACGCATACACACACAGGAACATTTGTAAGGCTATAATGTGTCAAATAAAATCATCCAAAATGCAGTACCACCACAAAAATAAATTGGTGACACTGACACATTGAAAAATGTGCACACACACACACACACACACACACACACAAACACACACACACACACACACACAAACACACACACACACACACACACACACACACACACACACACACACACACAAACACACACACACACACACACACACACACACACAGGAACATTTGTAAGGCTATAATTTGTCAAATAAAATCATCCAAAATGCAGTACCACCACAAAACTAAATTGGTGACACTGACACATTGAAAAATGTGCACACACACACACACACACACACACTCAGACACACACACACACACACACACACACACACACACACACACACACACACACACACGAACATTTGTAAGGCTATAATTTGTCAAATAAAATCATCCAAAATGCAGTACCACCACAAAAATAAATTGGTGATACTGACACATTGAAAATGTAAACACACACACACACACACACACACACACACACACACACACACACACACACACACACACACACACACACACACACACACGCATACACACACAGGAACATTTGTAAGGCTATAATATATATATATAATATATAAAGTGGTGTGGTGACACTGGCACATCGACAATGTGTACTCACACACTCTCTCTCTCTTTATCTCTCAGACACACACACACACACACACACACACACACACAGAATTGTGTGTGTCTAGAATCTAGAATTAGATTAAAAATAAATGATTGAAATAAAAGATAAAATCTTAAGACTCCCCATTTCTCTTTGTAACATTTTGTTCAGGTTTGGTTCTAATCATAATGTAACATTATTGAAAAACTGGGTTTTTTTGGTACAAAAAAATGCTAAACTTTGACAAAAATATTTTATTTTTGTTATAATTGTTATTTTATAATATTTAGATATGAATCCAACTGAATCCAACTTGTGAAAAGATATCTTTCAGGTAGTCTAATAGCAAATAGCATATACTGGAGTTCTATAGGCATCTAGTGGTTAAAATTATTATTTTTTATTTTAAAACTGCATTTTCCAAAAAATGGGCATAAATGTTACATTAAACCATTTAAAATCATCCATGTTATCCCCATGAATGAAAGTTAGAAATCTGGGTCTTTTATAAAGTGAATTTTACATCAAATGCTGTTTTTTTGTAAAAAGGCTATTTAAATATTTATTTATTTATTTATTTATAGAAATTTAAAAAATATCATAAATTCTCCAAAACCTGCACAAATGTTGAGTAAAAACATTAACAAACAGAATAAAATTACATTTGTAAAAAAAAAAAACTATTATCTTGTTACAAAATGAAATGTTATTGTCTGGGGTCTCTAGAGACCCCAAAGGACTCGAGTGTAGACATAAATAAAGAACACCAGAGGGTTAAATGGGTCTTGATACATGAATTTATATTTTACAATGGTTTCTGTTTCTTTTTGCAAAGTTCTAGATGCTTCATCTGTGTCTGTGCCTGATATTACTGATATCCTCTGTGTTGTGTTTCAGGGCGCTGACAGAGAAGATCCGCCGACAATATTTTCATTTCTTTATATGTTTGTCTTCTGTTTTTGCTGTGGTGTTTAAGAGCTATTAAAATGCTCTTTCTCTGATGTTTTGCTGTGTTGGTTATTATGTATGTGCACAAGATCTAGTGGACTAGTGAACAGGAATCAGGCATATACACAGGCAGTGATGTATAGGACGTTTCAGGCCCTTTAAGTTTGTCCTACTATTTAGTAAGGAAGTATGCGATTTCAGACACATTTATGCAAGAGCACCTGTAGAAGAGACTAGAAATGGCCACAAGGGGGCGCTGTCTCACAAGAGCACTGATCTCAGACCTGCACACTTCTCTACAACACAAGGTTTGAATGTTTTTTGTTGTTGCTGATAAATTCAGTTCTCCTCTGACCTCCTCACCTCTCATCACTACATACTTTTATTCTCTTTCTCCATAGATTTACTACAGGTGTGATTGAATAAGGCCAGGAAGGTTTTTTTTTGTACAAAGAAAAATAGAGAAGATGCCAGAAACCCTGCATGATCATTACACCACAGCCTGCTCTTACAGTGTTAATATAACCGTCACACATACGCAAATGCATGCTCTAGTTCACTTCCACTTCCTGTCTCGGGTTGCTTTCAGATGTAGTGAGATAAAAGTAAACGCCTGTGGCATGTTTGCTTTTTAGTCTGACCTCTTAATATTTCGGCTATGTGAAGTGAGGAATTCATGAGTAATTGTTAAAAGGCTTGTTCATGCAAAAATACACTTAAATACCATTAATTCTAAATTAAATTTCAATTTACTGGAGTACCGGTTATTTATTTATTTATTTGGTTACACTTTGTTTCGATAGTCAACTTCAGACATTCTACTAACTTTAAGTAACTTTGCAACTACATGTCAACTAACTTCATTAATTTGCAACTACATGTCAACTAACTTCATTAATTTGCAACTACATGTCAACTAACTTCATTAATTTGCAACTACATGTCAATTCACTTTCATTAATTTACAACTACATGTCAACTAACTTTCATTAATTTGCAACTACGTGTCAATTCACTTTAATTAATTTACAACTACATATCAACTAACTTCATTTGCAACTACGTCAACTAACATCATTAATTTGCAACTACATGTCAATTCACTTTCATTAATTTACAACTACATATCAACTAACTTCATTTGCAACTACGTCAACTAACTTCATTAATTTGCAACTACATGTCAACTAACTTCATTAATTTGCAACTACGTCAACTAACTTTCATTAATTTGCAACTACATGTCAACAAACTTTATTAATTTGCAACTACATGTCAACTAACTTCATTAATTTGCAACTACGTCAACTAACTTTCATTAATTTGCAACTACATGTCAACTAACTTCATTAATTTGCAACTACATGTCAACAAACTTCATCAATTTGCAACTACATGTCAACTAACTTCATTAATTTGCAACTACATGTCAACTAACTTCATTAATTTGCAACTACATGTCAACTGACTTCATTAATTTGCAACTACATGTCAACAAACTTCATTCATTTGCAACTACATGTCAACTAACTTCATTCATTTGCAACTACATGTCAACAAACTTCATTCATTTGCAACTACATGTCAACTAACTTCATTCATTTGCAACTACATGTCAACTAACTTTCATTAATTTGCAACTACATGTCAACTAACTTCATTAATTTGCAACTACATGTCAACTAACTTCATTAATTTGCAACTACATGTCAACTGACTTCATTAATTTGCAACTACGTCAACTAACTTTCATTAATTTGCAACTACATGTCAACTAACTTCATTAATTTGCAACTACATGTCAACTGACTTCATTAATTTGCAACTACATGTCAACAAACTTCATTCATTTGCAACTACATGTCAACTAACTTCATTCATTTGCAACTACATGTCAACAAACTTCATTCATTTGCAACTACATGTCAACTAACTTCATTCATTTGCAACTACATGTCAACAAACTTCATTCATTTGCAACTACATGTCAACTAACTTCATTCATTTGCAACTACATGTCAACTGACTTCATTAATTTGCAACTACATGTCAACTAACTTTAATTAATTTGCAACTACGTCAACTAACTTTCATTAATTTGCAACTACATGTCAACAAACTTCATTCATTTGCAACTACATGTCAACTAAATTCATTAATTTGCAACTACA
Organism: Rutilus rutilus; assembly: GCF_951802725.1. Classification (NCBI taxonomy): domain Eukaryota; kingdom Metazoa; phylum Chordata; class Actinopteri; order Cypriniformes; family Leuciscidae; genus Rutilus; species Rutilus rutilus. Next base: position 11,666 of record NW_028175454.1, read on the forward strand.
TGTCAACTAACTTCATTAATTTGCAACTAAATGTCAATTAACTTTCATTAATTTGCAACTACATGTCAACTAACTTCATGAATTTGCAACTACATGTCAACTAACTTTCAGAGTGTCAAAGAAATGAGCATGTTTAGGTAACTACTGTAGTTGCCTAATGTTGTGTTTGGCCATACATATGGTAGTCATTTCCCATGATCGATGTTTAAACTCCTCTTTATATAGGCTTGTGCATCACAACAGTGATGCATGCTTCTTCAGAACTGAAAGTGTAGAACTCATGATAAAAATCACTAAAATAAGCCTAAGATGATAGCAAAAAATAATTGACGAAGTTCTCGGAAAGTACACAGGAAGCCCTGACCACCACACACAGGAACTTACATGAGCATCAGTAACAGCCGGGTGGATTGACGTGTGTGTGTTTCTGAGTGTTTCAGCTCGCTTGATCTCACTGAGGAAGAGACGGAGAGAAAGATGTCTGGAACACGCACTCTCTGCTGCCATGTCAACACGGCGACCCTCACGTTTGCCATCTTATATCTGGTAAAACAGCTTCATACACACACCTATAGATGCTGCGTACAATACAGTTATGTGCTTATATAGTTACAATTAAAGAGTGCTTTAATTGCTTTAATTCACTTGCAGTATTAGTTCAATGGACTTTCAAAGTCACTAAAGTATATCAAGTTTTGTTCTCTGGTAAAAGCATGGCCATTTTGTTGTTGTTATTTGTCATTTGTTCAATGCACGCACCCATTAGTGCAGAAGATAGAGGAAGCTGACTCCATTTTGAAGTCACAGTCACTTACTGAGCCACAGACTCGATATCACACTTTATATCGATAGTCCACTTTAGATATTCTAATAACTATAAGTAACTTTTAATGTCAACTAGCAGTCATTAGAGTATTAGTAGACTGTATACTTAAGATCTGCTAAAACTTTATTTTGATGCTTCCCAACAGACATTATACTGACTAGAAGTAACGGTAACACTTTACTTTACAGTGTCCATGTTAAATGTACTTACCATAGTAATAACAGTAAATTATGCATAATTACATGCAACTAACCCTCAACCAAATCCTAACCCTACAGTAAGTACATGTAGTTCATTAATATTACTCAGTACTTAAATGTATAATTACACTGTAACAATGACACCTTAAAATAAAGTGTAACCCACTTTACAATAAGGTTCATTAGTTAACAACATTAGTTAACATGAACTAAGAATGAACAATACTTCTACAGCATTTATTAATCTTATTTGATGTTAATTTCAACATTTACTAATACGTTATTAAAATCAAAGGTTCTGAAGCTGATATTTATTTCGTGACCAATATATTAGATGCATAGACAGAGAAACTAACATGCATAGATATTTTTACGTATTGATCTAAAAAGGATTGTGTGAGAAATCGATATTCCAAAGATAGTTTTATGAATATTTAATATATAATCATGATATTCGGTTTAGGAATAAATACGTTTACTGGAAACCCTCTGTCCATAGCATATGCATCTGAGGGAGGAGTTTGTGTCTATGTTATGTAATTTACACTTTTACAGGTTTTTCTGAATGAACCGCTGTTCTTGTGTAACTTGTTCTGTTGGTGTTGGCTCGGAGGAGAGAGACCAAACACACCGGCTGCCAGAATACACACATACTGAGACACACGTTTACCTTTATGAATTCATTCTGTCACATTCATCTCATCTGTACCCCCTCTGTGTGTGTGTGTGTGTGTGTGTCGTCTCTATAGATTGGTAATTTGCTGAAGCTGGCGGGCATCTTTCTTATGCCTTCATGGGAGAAAGCGGAATATTCTTTCCCCTATCATGAATCAAAGGCTTTCAAGGGCCAGCGTGTCTGTGAGTTCACTTCATTCAGTTACACTGACATTTTTCAGTTACACTTTATTTTACAGTGTCCTTGTGACGTATGTTACACGTACTTACCATAGTAATAACAGTAAATTATGCATAATTACATGCAACTAACCCTCAACCAAATCCTAATCCTACCCTAACCCTAAAGTAAGTACATGTAGTTGCTTAATATTAGTCAGTACTTAAATATATAATTACACTGCAACAATGACACCTTAAAATAAAGTGTAACCCTTTATTTTAAGGTATCCTTGTTACAGTGTAATTATACATTTAAGTACTGAGCAGTACTACATGTACTTACTTTAGGGTTAGTTGCATGTAATTATGCATCATTTATAGTAACTACATGTAATATGTAACAAGGACACTGTAAACTTTCTTATTTGTTTTGTCCCAAGAGTTCACGTGATCATCACCACAAGTGTACTATTAGATTAGTGACCTAAAGTAGAACAGAATCTTGAGAAATATTTCTAAAGTTTACACTACTGTTCAATTTTTATTGGTTTGGGGGGAAAAACGTATCTTATGCTCACCAAGGCTGCAATTATTTGATCAAAAATACAGTGTTATACAGTAAAAACATTGTGAAATATTATTCAAATTTAAAATAACTGTTTTCTATTGTAATATATTGTAAAATGTACTTTATTCCTGTGATCAAAGCTGAATTTTCAGCATCATCACTCCAGTCTTCAGTGTCACATGACCCTTCAGAAATCATGCTGATATGCTGATCTGATGCTCAAGAAACATTTCTGATTATTATCAGTGGTTTTTAGAGGAAACCATGATACATTTTTCTTCAAGATTCTTTGATAAATAGAAAGTTGATAAGAAGAGCGTTTAAAATGGAAATATTTAGTAACATTATAAATGTATTTACTGTCACTTTTGATAAATTTGGATGCTTCCATGCTGAATAAAAGTATTCATTTCTTAAGAAAAAAAAAATAATAATCGTACTGACCCCAAGCTATTGAACAGTAGTGTGATATTTTTGTTTATTTCAAGATTTTAATGAGATTCTGAATCACAGATCGTCAGGGGCCTCAGATTATGTCCACTGGATATTATATATTTTGCAGTCATATCAATAAAAACAGCATTAGTTCATGAAATCAATATAAAAAGCCTTAAATGCTGCATCTTGACCAAACGTTGTTCGGTATAAGACTTTGCATATATTAATGAATCCTTTAGCATAACATAAACATTCATAGATAATATAGAAATAATAGAGAAAGCCATTAAAATTCTCTCTCTCTCTGTTTTCCAGTTGACATCAGCACTAACATTCTGATGCTGGTCCTGATGTCCATCTCGGCTGTGCTGGCTCTGTTCTCTCAGCGCAAGGTATAGTGTGCGGGACACTCTCCATCTGCACTCTGAACATCAGTACATGGAAATGTGGTTTATGAGGGGGGAAAAAACACAGTGATGCATTACGAAATACATTTGAACACATTAATGCATGAATAAATGCATCGATATGAGAATTTAATTGAAAGTTTTTTCTTTTTATTTATTGAAAAAATCCATTAAATATTACATGAGGTGAATTGCAAGTGGTTGTTACATATGATACAATTAAAGAAGCAAAATGCATATACCATTTTAGGTCAAGATTAAAAATGTACATCTCGAATAATTTCTTTCTTACTATCCAATCATACTAATAATAAAATACAATATTATTATGAAATATTATTACAATTTAAAATAACTGTTTACTATTTTAATAGATTTTAAAATGTCAAATATTCCTGTGATCAAAGCTGAATTTCCAGCATAATTTCTCCAGTCACTTTTGATCAATTTAATGCTTTTTAATGCAATTAAATCAATTTAAAGTATTAATTTCTTCTTTCTTTTTTTTTATCGTACTGACCACAAACTTTAGAAAATTACCCATTTTTATTTCTAATAGGATAATACGTGATAGTAATTGAAGGTGATCGTCTTATTCATGACACTAACAGTTATTAGTTTATTTTTCCTATAGCATTCACTCACTAGAATATTTCCTTGAACAGAGATATTCATGCCATTATCAGACTGTGCTGTTTTAATGCACACCGTATTCATTCCAGAAAGTAACTCATTCTCCTTGGAGGGTTTACAAGAACAATAATAAATCTGTGCGACCGAAGTCAAATATACATACTAAATTGGTAATGAAACGATCTGTGTTGATATATTTTGAATAAGTCTAGTCAGTTTTTGTTTCATTGGATGTGTATGTATGTGAGTTTGCATAAGCAAAATGGTTCTGTGTGTGTGTGTGTGAGTGTGTGCACCTTATTTATCCAGCTTCCAGAAAGAGAGCTTGTCTCAATATTTATGAAGCTGGTGAAACACAGAATCCTTGCGCTCTCTCCAAACTACACATTTCAACCCTGATCAGCCTATAGCAGGGAAACAGCGCTTCTGGAATGTGAATGACTGAATGTGTGATTCACCGTTTCTCTTTCTGTGTGTAAAGGGCCCGATGTTCGTCCTTCCGTTCACGCTGATGATGATGGTGGAGTTGACTCTGAGTTTTCTCTCGCTGTTTAACGGAGCCTGGGGTCTTCCCGGGACCCCCAGCTACAGAGACCTGCTGCAAGCTGTCGTGAGGACCATACCTGCACACATGACCACACAAAACTCAATACTGACATGTTCATTTCAACATAATGTCACCCAATTAATGTGTACTTGTGTGTGTGTGTCCCTAACAGAAGGATCAGAAAAGAGTCCCTGTGTTGAATGAGGAGGACATTGGCCAGTTGACCATGTGGTACAGTGTGCTGTTTATGGTGGACATACTGCTGAAGGTACAAGTCCTGTGTGTGTGTGTGTGTGTGTGTGTGTGTGTCCTGGTAAACCCTATGTTAAGAGGACAAAATGTCCCCTTATTTTTTGGTCCCCATGAGAAAAACTGCTTATAGTGATAATTATAGGTTTTTTTAAATGTAAAAATGCAGTGCAAAGTTTTCTGCGAGGGTTAGTGTATGTGTACAGTATGAAAATCATTATGTCTATGGAAAAGTCTTTACTGAAATGTCTTTACTGTCAATTTAATGCTTCCTTGCTGAATTAAAGTAACTCACTCACTCACACATACACACACACACACTCACTCACACACTCACTCACTCACACACACACTCACTCACTCACTCACTCACTCACTCACTCACTCACTCACACACACACTCACTCACTCACACACACACACACACACACACACTTACTCACTCACTCACTCACTCACCTACAAACTCACTCACACACACACACACACACACACACACACACACACACACACACACACACTCACTCACACACACACACTCACTCACTCACTCACTCACTCACTCACTCTCACACACTCTCACACACTCACTCACACAGTGTTGTTTTGTCTGCGGCTCTGAATTGTACAGTCTAACCAGCGCTTGTTCTGCGTGTAAGGGTGTTTGAGGTCTGAAAGCGATGTATAGAGCCAGTCATAGCGTGTGTTCTGTGCTCTTGCTGATTGAGGAGGATTTAGGAGAAGGTAGAGGGAAATTAAACTGCCCTCTGGATGCTTTCTGCATAGCTGTGTGTTCATTCTGTACGTCTGGGCTTTCATTAGTATCCCTGTGTGTGTGTGTTCTGTGTAGGTGTACATCCTCCAGGTGTCAATGAGGTCTTTCTACGCCCTGAAGGAAAGAAGGGTCCCTGTCATCCATGTTGACTCTGGAAATACTGTGACAGTAAGTGCATTTATAGTACAGATTGTTTTTGGTGTCAGAAGACACAGCAGTTGTAATGTTGTTGTATAAGTATATTTTTTAATAAGTTATAAATATACAATTCCAAGCCACTACCCAATCCATTCTGATCTTCTTTTAATAGTTTATACTGTTATGATCAAATAAAACAAATCAGCATTTGTTGTGTTTTTGACTAACAGGTGAAGCTTCCTTCTTATGATGAGGCTCTCAAAATGAAACCCGAAGACACACCCCCGACCTATCAAGAGCCCTAAAATTACACATGCACACGTATTTCCTGCATGGCTTTATGACGCAAAAACCACAATACCACGTGAATATGTTAAACCACAATAAGCACAAATATTCACACGCATACTAACAACCAGAAGCAGCACATAAACACACATGCCCACGCTTGTATCCTTGCTTTCACACAATAAAGGGAATTAATTAATAATGAATGCGTTTCTGATTATTGTGTCCTCACTGGTTAGGGAAGCACGGCGAAGGAAGACGGTTTAAACAGTTCCTGTTGTGGTTAAAATGAAGTGGTACCAAATGCTTGGTGTTTTTGTCTTGTTTTCCAGTAAAAATACCAAAAAAATGATTACATCAAAATACATTTACTTGAGAAGCAAAATGACAAGATATTAAGTCTTGTTTCCTGTCAAAAGAAAAAAAAATAGAGTTATCTAAAGCATTAACTCGCTTAATTTTGATACATTTTTCCGTAAAACAAGACTTCTCTAGTAAACGCATCTTGTTTTAAAAAATGTTTCGATATTTGTACTGGAAAACAAGACAAAAATACTGAGTAAGAAAATCATTTTTGCAGTTTATTTTCCGTGATGCAGCTCTGTCATCATTGTGTGGTCATCATGAGTCAGAAGCTAGTGACATCTGGGGGATTTTATGATTGTGAATTTTTTTTTTTTTTTTTTACCGCTGTATGTAGGGGGATTATGTCATTCGTATTATCAAATATATGAATTGCTTGATATAATGTTATAAAACGCAAACAAAAAAATCTTCACCTCATGCTCAATGATACATGACAAAGAAATAATAAAAAATGTTGGAAAGAAAAACAAAATATCATGTGACACTGAAGACTGGAGTAATGATGCTGAAAATTCAGCTTTGATCACAGGAATCAATTACACTTTAAAATACAGTGCTATGCATAAGTTTAGACACCCATACTAAAGTTGACTAAAAAGAGGAATAAAAAATCATCTTTTGGAAATTGAACTTAATGCCTTAATTCAAAAAATTAGGAAAAATCCAACCTTTAAGGACACCAATTTTCTTTGTGAATGAATAATGCATCGCAAATAAATAAATGTTCTTCCTTAAAATACAGGGTGCATAAGTTTGGGCACCACTATGTTAAATTCCCATAGAGGCAGGCAGATTTTTATTTGTAAGTATTTTTTTTATTTATTTTTTAGGATACTATGCATCCTGATAAAGTTCCCTTGGCCTTTGGAATTAAAATAGCCCCACATCATCACACAGCCTTCACCATACCTAGAGATTGGCATGGTTTTATTTCAGTTAGCCTAATAGCTGGTTTGATTTGCATTGAGAGATGATCTTATGGAAAGTACCCCATGCCAATCTCTAGGTATGGTGAAGGCTATGTGATGATTTTAATTCCAAAGGCCAAGGGAACTTTATCAGGATGCATAGTATCCTAAAAAAAATATTTACAAATAAAAATCTGCCTGCCTCTATGGGAATTTAACATAGGGGTGTCCAAACTTATGCACCCTGTATTTTAAGGAAGAACATTTATTTATTTACGATACATTATTCATTCACAAAGAAAATTGGTGTCCTTAAAGGTTGGATTTTTCCTAATTTTTTTAATTAAGGCATTAAGTTCAATTTCCAAAAGATGATTTTTTATTCCTCTTTTTAGTCAACTTTAGCATGGGTGTCTAAACTTATGCATAGCACTGTATATTCAGATAAAAAAATAGTTATTTTAAATTGTAATAATAGGTCACAATATTTCTGTTTTTACTGCATTTTTCATCCAATAAATGAACAGAAGAGGGTTTTTTTCAAAAACATTAAAAATCGTACCGACTCATGACTTTTGAACACTAATGTATATAAAGTAGGTAAAATATTTATTAACATTAAAAATATTTTTGTATGTTTTACTGTGTTATATATATACTTAAGTTTCCACTTAATTTGGTCAATAGCTAACCATTTTTTTAAAAGAATTATAAAGTGACATAAATAATGCACAAGCTGTTTTTCAGTGAGCTGTACTGTGGCACAGATGGTGCAAGAAATAAGGAAACTTTAATGTTCTTGTCAAAGTCATTGGCACACTTCAGGTACGGAGGGCTTTTTCCGGCAGACTGGCGATGGATGGATGGATGGATGGAAGCAGGAGGCCGAGAGAAACAGTGTGTGTTCACAAACCTTAATTGCTGTGTTATGCAATATATAAACAAACACACACTTCATTTACATATACAAACAGGACTACCGGAAAATGATTTTCTGAGTACTTCACCGGCCGCTTTAAAGGGTTTCTCATCCTCATGTCGGTCCAAACTCATTTATTCTCTGGAACAAAAAAACACAAAACGACATGTTTAGCAGAATCTACAAGCTGCTTTCTTCTAAAACGGTTAATTGGATGGTGGCAGGGCAAAAACAAAACAAAACATAAAAGCTGTCAACAATTTGTGCATTGAATTTCAAGCCTTCTCAAACCATTCAATATCTGACTGAAATTGAAGTCATTGTTCACCATAAATCTAGCTTGATTATGCTTAGAGGTTCAGAAAGACATGACAGTTACAGTAAATAATGAATAAATCATTTAAAGTCGACGTGAAACAGAAATTGCGATAGTCGTCTCGTATTGTAACGTGTATCGAGTGAAACGGCTTCTCAAACAAGAACAAATGTAGGGCGGGGCTTGATTTTGTCCATGGGGAATTGATTGGATGATGGTTGTGGTTTGCTATTGGTCGATCTCGTTTGAGTGACAGGTTGCCCCGCCCTCGTCATCGGAGATGCTGTAAGAGGGAAGTTATTTTGATTAAAGATTACGTTCATTTAAAAAGAAAAAAAAGAAAGAAATAATGATGTGCACAGATAAATAATTAATAACAAATATACTCTGCAATATCTCCTAATAAATAACTACATGGTGTATGTGGCTTGTGGTCAGCACCTCTAATAAAAACCTTTTAGAAATGGCATATCACACTCAATATATTATCAAATTTAGTCTCAGACACGCATGCTCACGTGCAATCCTGGCATTTCCCAGCAGGTACACTCGACACGGCATGGCGTGTATAGTAGAAAAACACAGACATACACGTACACACAGTCCGAACACAGGCCGTCTGTGTTGGATCAGGAACGGAGGCTTCCCACATAATTCCTGTGCATAAATTCCTGCGTGTGTGAGATTAATTTGAGAGGAAAAGTGCCCAGAAAAGACAGATTCATCTTAATGTTTATTTGAGTTCAACCTCAAGTTGGAGACCCCTCCTAGGGCTCCGAATGAACCCGGTTTCTCTTATACAAACACATACACAGATCAAGGTGTGTTTGTCTTTCCTATACCCAAACTCTAGGTTTTTCGGGACAGGTATCCCCCCCTCCTCCCTAAAAAACAGCTCGGATTTGAGGGCGGGTCTCCAAACTTGAGTGTGTATCTGTGAATATGTGTGTGTTGATAACCTGCACGCTTCTCTCGCTGTGAATCAGTCTGTCTCTGGTAGTCGAGCAGGTCATTAGGACTCACGCCGCATTACAGTATGACGTTGCCGGGGTTTGTGATGCTGCTATGCATCCTGGGAGCTCAAGCCACCGTGGATCTGAGAAATGCTGCTGCTATGGGTAAGAAAATAGCATCATTAACAGATCCATCAGTGTCATTCATTTATCACTGGATGCTGACAGTGCCGACGGGATTAATGTTTTACGGTTAAATGCTGTAATGGAGAGCAAACTTCATCCCAAAAAAAAAAAAAATCTAAACATTCTTAAATCAAGATGCATTGACTTGAGAAGCAAAATGACTGAAGATGTTAAGTCTCACACTCTTGTGAGTGTAAGCCTAGAATAATAAAAGAAATATCTGCCAGAGGGGTCCGAAAAATAAACTTACACTCTAAAAAATTTAACCCAACTTCAAATACGGACAAACCCAAACGTTGGGTTAAAAATGTAATTTAAAAATGTAACCCAATGGCTGGGTTTGTCCGTATTTGACCCAACGTTGGGTTGAAACAACCCAGCATTTTTTAGAGTGTACAGTAATTCAAAGGGAAAGCAAGATTATTTTTCTTACATCATTGATATTCTGACTTGTTTTAAGCACAGTTTTACAGAAAACAAGACTTAACATCTTCAGTCATTTTGCTTCTCAAGTAAATGCATCTTGATTTAAGAATGTTTAGATATTTATACTGGAAAGCCAGAAAAAAAAAAGAAAAAAAACTTTTTTTTTTGCAGTGAGTTTATATATCCGCTAACTAATCAGTCAGTTTAGCTGGTTCAATTAGTTAATTAATTCAATTAATGACCTGTGTGCTGAATAACCTGATAACCAGACAAAATAGCTCAAAAATACAGGTCAATCAGCATTGGCTTTTTTGCTGAACCAGGTAGTTTTGCTGGTTTAAGCCGGTTAAGAAGCGTGGACACAAGCATTATCACATCTGTGGAAAGACTGAGGTGCAAAAAATGTATTTAAATTCATTATATTCGCCTATATGTTTTGTTTTACACAACAGTTTGGATGGTAGAGTTCAATGCTTAGCAAATGTGTGACCTTTAAAGAGCATGTACTGTGAAGCCTTCATTTCAAAGTCTGTGTAGAATCACATTATCTCCTCCAGTGCTTTTCTGTGCTTTAAAGCTGCGCCTCGTATTTAATTATTAGTTTAATTTTCGCAGGTCTAGGTGTTAAAAACTGAGAGAGATGCTTCAATCAAGTAGGTAATTAGGGTTATGTTTCCAGTGGTTGTTCACAACTTGTATGTCCTCAAGGAAAATGTGTTTTTAAGGTTTTAAATGTCTACATTTGTACACAAAGAGGCCTTGTACCGCGCACGCGTGTGTGTGTGTGTAAATCTGCGTGTGTGTGCATACCTGAGGCTGAATGTATAATCAATGGGAGTTATTATGAGAACGGCCAACACTGTACATTTATTGAGCTACACGCAGACTGTCTGGTTTTCACTCTCACTTTCTTTCCCTCACGCCAGTTTGTACACTGCTGTTCAGAAGTGTGTGTGTGTGTGTGTGTGTTTAAAAAAAATAAAGAAATTAATACTTTAATTCAGCAAGGAGGCATTCAATTGATCAAAAGTGACAGAAAAGACATTTATAAAGTAAAGATTTCTATTTCAAATAAATGTTGTTCTTTTGAACTTTCTATTTCTCAAGGAATCCTGTAAAAATGAATCACGGATTCCACTAAAATACCAAGCAGCACAACTTTTCTCAACATTGATAATAATCTGAAATGTTTCTTGAGCATCAAATCATCATATTAGAATGATTTCTGAAGTATCATGTGACACTGAAGACTGAGTAAATTAGAGTAAATGTAGGACACAGTATTTTCTAAAGAATGATGAGAAGTCAAGAGTCCTGAAAATGTGAAATGAAAGTAATTTGAGGAAGATGAAAACAGATGGTACTATGGTTTTAATGATTACCTTCTATTACATTTTACTCAATACTTACTTCATGGTTAAAAAAATTTGCTTGTGTTGAAGTCAGTGGTGTTGAAATGTCCTATAAACTACTTCTCTTCTAAATAAATAATAGGCCTTGCAGGAGAGTTCAATCACTCACATGATTTATAGTCCCCCTGTGGTGAAAATCAAGTTTTTAATGTTGGTTATGTGTCTATGTGGTGTTTTTAATATGCTTTAAGACAAAGCATGTGTAAATTCATAAGTCGACACCATTGCTGAGTATTTTCTCCTTAAAACTGCAATGAACCAAAGACAGTCTCAAAAACACGCTTTGAAATCGCTGGTGTTTCTGACGTCACAAACTACCTTGTAACCAATCAGATCAACGTGTGATCGTCAACGAGTGGATCTCTGAGCTGGAGCGAGTGAGTGGAGGCGGGTTTCATTTGCATATTCATAGAACCACGTATACTAAATGAGGCAAGGGTGTCGAGTTACATTCGAGCTATTTTAAGGCATGAAGACATTTTTTTTTTAATATGTCATTTTGGTGATCAAAGGTGAGTTTAAAGGGATAAAATGATCGACTGCAGGGTGACTTTAATATTTAGACTGTATGATTCAATTGGGTTGTAACCAGTGAGGTTACAGGGAATATTATCTCCACATCACATGCATGCATCATGTTAATGTCAACTGATTCTCTCTCAGTGTTTAATGATCAAGAATGCAGTAAATAAGTGTGTGTAATCTGTTCGGAGAGTTTCTCTGTTGTTCGTGAATAAACCTTCATTTCATCAGGAGGTGAACAGGTGATCACTAATGTTCACAGCTAAGGAAAGATTTTAGCATACTGAACACTTCGGAAGTGTTAAGAAGACAGTTATAGGCCTAGTGTATTCTTAGACGGGACGCCGTCCCCACAGGTTAGACCTTTTATATCTTCTAAAAATACCTCAAGTCAGACCACTTTGAAAAACTTCTACCACAGTACATTCACCATCTTAATAAGACACTCTTAGAAGGAAAAGTTGTACCTAAAGTGT
>NW_028175453.1:0-57095 GCF_951802725.1 Rutilus rutilus
CCTCTAGCGCCACCAGGTGTGTAGACACGGTACTGCACTTTATTTTTTAGATTTGTTTTTTTTTAACAGGGGTCTATTTTATAAATTGCTGTTGTATCTAGGGTTATTTTATATAGGGGTGGTCTATCCTGGTATATTTTGGGTAGGGTTTGTTTAGGTCCCGCCAGTGGTCAGTGTTTTTTGGTTTTGTTTTCTGTTTTTTTGTGCAGGTGGTGGGTAGGGTTAGCTGGTTAGGTGAGGTAGCGTGCCAGGCCTTTGGCCTTTGACCCTGCATCCATGCAGACGCCCTGACGCAAACTGAACTTGAGTTTTCCCCCAGCTGTTCACCTGTCAATGCAAAATGGTTGCATTTGCCGTGCATATCAGCACGAGTGCTGAAACAGCACCAATGCTGACAGGTAAGTGTCTATTTCTATAGATAGATTGATGGATGGAGTGATGGATGGATGGATGGATGGATGGATGGATGGATGGATGGATGGATGGATGGATGGATGGATGGATGGATGGATGGATGGATAGATAGGTACATGAGTTTAAACAACTTTTTGTTAAAAAAAATGTTTTTGTTAAAAAAAATGTTTTTGTTTGAAAAAGTGAATGTTTTTTAGGCCTGTGTTACATTGATGGATGGAGTGATGGAGTGATGGATGGATGGATGGATAGATAGATGAATAGATGAATATATAGATACATGAGTTTAAACCACTTTTTGTTAAAAAAAATATGTTTTTGTTTGAAAAAGTGAATGTTTTTAGGCCTGTGTTATACATGGATGGATGGAGTGATGGAGTGATGATGGATGGATGGATGGATGGATAGATAGATAAATAGATAGATAGATGAATAGATGAATATATAGATACATGAGTTTAAACAACTTTTTGTTAAAAAAAAAAAAGTTTTTGTTTGAAAAAGTGAATGTTTTTAGGCCTGTGTTATACATGGATGGATGGAGTGATGGAGTGATGGAGTGATGGAGTGATGGAGTGATGGATGGATGGAGTGATGGATGGATGGATGGATAGATAGATGGATAGATGGATAGATGGATAGATGAGTTTGATCGACTGTTTGTTCATATTTTTTTATTGTTTTGTGTTAAATATTGAAAGTAGTCTTTGGCCTAATGGTTAGTTTGGGTTTAGGGTTAGTTTGGGGCTATGGTTAGGTAGGGAGGTAAAAACGACTTTCACCCTCATTAGTAACCACCCTCATTTGCATAAAGGGCATCTGATTGGCCGAATCTTAACTGTCCATATATCTGCAACGGTGTGTTTTATCTGTACGAAACTTGGTTTATATAGTAATTGATGTATGGCTAGTCGACTGGTGGTGGTTTGGTGCGCCTCTAGCGCCACCAGGTGTGTAGACACGGTACTGCACTTTATTTTTTAGATTTGTTTTTTTTTAACAGGGGTCTATTTTATAAATTGCTGTTGTATCTAGGGTTATTTTATATAGGGGTGGTCTATCCTGGTATATTTTGGGTAGGGTTTGTTTAGGTCCCGCCAGTGGTCAGTGTTTTTTGGTTTTGTTTTCTGTTTTTTTGTGCAGGTGGTGGGTAGGGTTAGCTGGTTAGGTGAGGTAGCGTGCCAGGCCTTTGGCCTTTGACCCTGCATCCATGCAGACGCCCTGACGCAAACTGAACTTGAGTTTTCCCCCAGCTGTTCACCTGTCAATGCAAAATGGTTGCATTTGCCGTGCATATCAGCACGAGTGCTGAAACAGCACCAATGCTGACAGGTAAGTGTCTATTTCTATAGATAGATTGATGGATGGAGTGATGGATGGATGGATGGATGGATGGATGGATGGATGGATGGATGGATGGATGGATGGATGGATGGATGGATGGATAGATAGGTACATGAGTTTAAACAACTTTTTGTTAAAAAAAATGTTTTTGTTAAAAAAAATGTTTTTGTTTGAAAAAGTGAATGTTTTTTAGGCCTGTGTTACATTGATGGATGGAGTGATGGAGTGATGGATGGATGGATGGATAGATAGATGAATAGATGAATATATAGATACATGAGTTTAAACCACTTTTTGTTAAAAAAAATATGTTTTTGTTTGAAAAAGTGAATGTTTTTAGGCCTGTGTTATACATGGATGGATGGAGTGATGGAGTGATGGATGGATGGATGGATGGATGGATAGATAGATAAATAGATAGATAGATGAATAGATGAATATATAGATACATGAGTTTAAACAACTTTTTGTTAAAAAAAAAAAAGTTTTTGTTTGAAAAAGTGAATGTTTTTAGGCCTGTGTTATACATGGATGGATGGAGTGATGGAGTGATGGAGTGATGGAGTGATGGAGTGATGGATGGATGGAGTGATGGATGGATGGATGGATAGATAGATGGATAGATGGATAGATGGATAGATGAGTTTGATCGACTGTTTGTTCATATTTTTTTATTGTTTTGTGTTAAATATTGAAAGTAGTCTTTGGCCTAATGGTTAGTTTGGGTTTAGGGTTAGTTTGGGGCTATGGTTAGGTAGGGAGGTAAAAACGACTTTCACCCTCATTAGTAACCACCCTCATTTGCATAAAGGGCATCTGATTGGCCGAATCTTAACTGTCCATATATCTGCAACGGTGTGTTTTATCTGTACGAAACTTGGTTTATATAGTAATTGATGTATGGCTAGTCGACTGGTGGTGGTTTGGTGCGCCTCTAGCGCCACCAGGTGTGTAGACACGGTACTGCACTTTATTTTTTAGATTTGTTTTTTTTTAACAGGGGTCTATTTTATAAATTGCTGTTGTATCTAGGGTTATTTTATATAGGGGTGGTCTATCCTGGTATATTTTGGGTAGGGTTTGTTTAGGTCCCGCCAGTGGTCAGTGTTTTTTGGTTTTGTTTTCTGTTTTTTTGTGCAGGTGGTGGGTAGGGTTAGCTGGTTAGGTGAGGTAGCGTGCCAGGCCTTTGGCCTTTGACCCTGCATCCATGCAGACGCCCTGACGCAAACTGAACTTGAGTTTTCCCCCAGCTGTTCACCTGTCAATGCAAAATGGTTGCATTTGCCGTGCATATCAGCACGAGTGCTGAAACAGCACCAATGCTGACAGGTAAGTGTCTATTTCTATAGATAGATTGATGGATGGAGTGATGGATGGATGGATGGATGGATGGATGGATGGATGGATGGATGGATGGATGGATGGATGGATGGATGGATGGATAGATAGGTACATGAGTTTAAACAACTTTTTGTTAAAAAAAATGTTTTTGTTAAAAAAAATGTTTTTGTTTGAAAAAGTGAATGTTTTTTAGGCCTGTGTTACATTGATGGATGGAGTGATGGAGTGATGGATGGATGGATGGATAGATAGATGAATAGATGAATATATAGATACATGAGTTTAAACCACTTTTTGTTAAAAAAAATATGTTTTTGTTTGAAAAAGTGAATGTTTTTAGGCCTGTGTTATACATGGATGGATGGAGTGATGGAGTGATGGATGGATGGATGGATGGATGGATAGATAGATAAATAGATAGATAGATGAATAGATGAATATATAGATACATGAGTTTAAACAACTTTTTGTTAAAAAAAAAAAAGTTTTTGTTTGAAAAAGTGAATGTTTTTAGGCCTGTGTTATACATGGATGGATGGAGTGATGGAGTGATGGAGTGATGGAGTGATGGAGTGATGGATGGATGGAGTGATGGATGGATGGATGGATAGATAGATGGATAGATGGATAGATGGATAGATGAGTTTGATCGACTGTTTGTTCATATTTTTTTATTGTTTTGTGTTAAATATTGAAAGTAGTCTTTGGCCTAATGGTTAGTTTGGGTTTAGGGTTAGTTTGGGGCTATGGTTAGGTAGGGAGGTAAAAACGACTTTCACCCTCATTAGTAACCACCCTCATTTGCATAAAGGGCATCTGATTGGCCGAATCTTAACTGTCCATATATCTGCAACGGTGTGTTTTATCTGTACGAAACTTGGTTTATATAGTAATTGATGTATGGCTAGTCGACTGGTGGTGGTTTGGTGCGCCTCTAGCGCCACCAGGTGTGTAGACACGGTACTGCACTTTATTTTTTAGATTTGTTTTTTTTTAACAGGGGTCTATTTTATAAATTGCTGTTGTATCTAGGGTTATTTTATATAGGGGTGGTCTATCCTGGTATATTTTGGGTAGGGTTTGTTTAGGTCCCGCCAGTGGTCAGTGTTTTTTGGTTTTGTTTTCTGTTTTTTTGTGCAGGTGGTGGGTAGGGTTAGCTGGTTAGGTGAGGTAGCGTGCCAGGCCTTTGGCCTTTGACCCTGCATCCATGCAGACGCCCTGACGCAAACTGAACTTGAGTTTTCCCCCAGCTGTTCACCTGTCAATGCAAAATGGTTGCATTTGCCGTGCATATCAGCACGAGTGCTGAAACAGCACCAATGCTGACAGGTAAGTGTCTATTTCTATAGATAGATTGATGGATGGAGTGATGGATGGATGGATGGATGGATGGATGGATGGATGGATGGATGGATGGATGGATGGATGGATGGATGGATGGATAGATAGGTACATGAGTTTAAACAACTTTTTGTTAAAAAAAATGTTTTTGTTAAAAAAAATGTTTTTGTTTGAAAAAGTGAATGTTTTTTAGGCCTGTGTTACATTGATGGATGGAGTGATGGAGTGATGGATGGATGGATGGATAGATAGATGAATAGATGAATATATAGATACATGAGTTTAAACCACTTTTTGTTAAAAAAAATATGTTTTTGTTTGAAAAAGTGAATGTTTTTAGGCCTGTGTTATACATGGATGGATGGAGTGATGGAGTGATGGATGGATGGATGGATGGATGGATAGATAGATAAATAGATAGATAGATGAATAGATGAATATATAGATACATGAGTTTAAACAACTTTTTGTTAAAAAAAAAAAAGTTTTTGTTTGAAAAAGTGAATGTTTTTAGGCCTGTGTTATACATGGATGGATGGAGTGATGGAGTGATGGAGTGATGGAGTGATGGATGGATGGATGGAGTGATGGATGGATGGATGGATAGATAGATGGATAGATGGATAGATGGATAGATGAGTTTGATCGACTGTTTGTTCATATTTTTTTATTGTTTTGTGTTAAATATTGAAAGTAGTCTTTGGCCTAATGGTTAGTTTGGGTTTAGGGTTAGTTTGGGGCTATGGTTAGGTAGGGAGGTAAAAACGACTTTCACCCTCATTAGTAACCACCCTCATTTGCATAAAGGGCATCTGATTGGCCGAATCTTAACTGTCCATATATCTGCAACGGTGTGTTTTATCTGTACGAAACTTGGTTTATATAGTAATTGATGTATGGCTAGTCGACTGGTGGTGGTTTGGTGCGCCTCTAGCGCCACCAGGTGTGTAGACACGGTACTGCACTTTATTTTTTAGATTTGTTTTTTTTTAACAGGGGTCTATTTTATAAATTGCTGTTGTATCTAGGGTTATTTTATATAGGGGTGGTCTATCCTGGTATATTTTGGGTAGGGTTTGTTTAGGTCCCGCCAGTGGTCAGTGTTTTTTGGTTTTGTTTTCTGTTTTTTTGTGCAGGTGGTGGGTAGGGTTAGCTGGTTAGGTGAGGTAGCGTGCCAGGCCTTTGGCCTTTGACCCTGCATCCATGCAGACGCCCTGACGCAAACTGAACTTGAGTTTTCCCCCAGCTGTTCACCTGTCAATGCAAAATGGTTGCATTTGCCGTGCATATCAGCACGAGTGCTGAAACAGCACCAATGCTGACAGGTAAGTGTCTATTTCTATAGATAGATTGATGGATGGAGTGATGGATGGATGGATGGATGGATGGATGGATGGATGGATGGATGGATGGATGGATGGATGGATGGATGGATGGATAGATAGGTACATGAGTTTAAACAACTTTTTGTTAAAAAAAATGTTTTTGTTAAAAAAAATGTTTTTGTTTGAAAAAGTGAATGTTTTTTAGGCCTGTGTTACATTGATGGATGGAGTGATGGAGTGATGGATGGATGGATGGATAGATAGATGAATAGATGAATATATAGATACATGAGTTTAAACCACTTTTTGTTAAAAAAAATATGTTTTTGTTTGAAAAAGTGAATGTTTTTAGGCCTGTGTTATACATGGATGGATGGAGTGATGGAGTGATGGATGGATGGATGGATGGATGGATAGATAGATAAATAGATAGATAGATGAATAGATGAATATATAGATACATGAGTTTAAACAACTTTTTGTTAAAAAAAAAAAAGTTTTTGTTTGAAAAAGTGAATGTTTTTAGGCCTGTGTTATACATGGATGGATGGAGTGATGGAGTGATGGAGTGATGGAGTGATGGAGTGATGGATGGATGGAGTGATGGATGGATGGATGGATAGATAGATGGATAGATGGATAGATGGATAGATGAGTTTGATCGACTGTTTGTTCATATTTTTTTATTGTTTTGTGTTAAATATTGAAAGTAGTCTTTGGCCTAATGGTTAGTTTGGGTTTAGGGTTAGTTTGGGGCTATGGTTAGGTAGGGAGGTAAAAACGACTTTCACCCTCATTAGTAACCACCCTCATTTGCATAAAGGGCATCTGATTGGCCGAATCTTAACTGTCCATATATCTGCAACGGTGTGTTTTATCTGTACGAAACTTGGTTTATATAGTAATTGATGTATGGCTAGTCGACTGGTGGTGGTTTGGTGCGCCTCTAGCGCCACCAGGTGTGTAGACACGGTACTGCACTTTATTTTTTAGATTTGTTTTTTTTTAACAGGGGTCTATTTTATAAATTGCTGTTGTATCTAGGGTTATTTTATATAGGGGTGGTCTATCCTGGTATATTTTGGGTAGGGTTTGTTTAGGTCCCGCCAGTGGTCAGTGTTTTTTGGTTTTGTTTTCTG
Organism: Rutilus rutilus; assembly: GCF_951802725.1. Classification (NCBI taxonomy): domain Eukaryota; kingdom Metazoa; phylum Chordata; class Actinopteri; order Cypriniformes; family Leuciscidae; genus Rutilus; species Rutilus rutilus. The sequence continues at coordinate 6,905 of NW_028175453.1, forward strand.
TTTTTTTGTGCAGGTGGTGGGTAGGGTTAGCTGGTTAGGTGAGGTAGCGTGCCAGGCCTTTGGCCTTTGACCCTGCATCCATGCAGACGCCCTGACGCAAACTGAACTTGAGTTTTCCCCCAGCTGTTCACCTGTCAATGCAAAATGGTTGCATTTGCCGTGCATATCAGCACGAGTGCTGAAACAGCACCAATGCTGACAGGTAAGTGTCTATTTCTATAGATAGATTGATGGATGGAGTGATGGATGGATGGATGGATGGATGGATGGATGGATGGATGGATGGATGGATGGATGGATGGATGGATGGATGGATAGATAGGTACATGAGTTTAAACAACTTTTTGTTAAAAAAAATGTTTTTGTTAAAAAAAATGTTTTTGTTTGAAAAAGTGAATGTTTTTTAGGCCTGTGTTACATTGATGGATGGAGTGATGGAGTGATGGATGGATGGATGGATAGATAGATGAATAGATGAATATATAGATACATGAGTTTAAACCACTTTTTGTTAAAAAAAATATGTTTTTGTTTGAAAAAGTGAATGTTTTTAGGCCTGTGTTATACATGGATGGATGGAGTGATGGAGTGATGGATGGATGGATGGATGGATGGATAGATAGATAAATAGATAGATAGATGAATAGATGAATATATAGATACATGAGTTTAAACAACTTTTTGTTAAAAAAAAAAAAGTTTTTGTTTGAAAAAGTGAATGTTTTTAGGCCTGTGTTATACATGGATGGATGGAGTGATGGAGTGATGGAGTGATGGAGTGATGGAGTGATGGATGGATGGAGTGATGGATGGATGGATGGATAGATAGATGGATAGATGGATAGATGGATAGATGAGTTTGATCGACTGTTTGTTCATATTTTTTTATTGTTTTGTGTTAAATATTGAAAGTAGTCTTTGGCCTAATGGTTAGTTTGGGTTTAGGGTTAGTTTGGGGCTATGGTTAGGTAGGGAGGTAAAAACGACTTTCACCCTCATTAGTAACCACCCTCATTTGCATAAAGGGCATCTGATTGGCCGAATCTTAACTGTCCATATATCTGCAACGGTGTGTTTTATCTGTACGAAACTTGGTTTATATAGTAATTGATGTATGGCTAGTCGACTGGTGGTGGTTTGGTGCGCCTCTAGCGCCACCAGGTGTGTAGACACGGTACTGCACTTTATTTTTTAGATTTGTTTTTTTTTAACAGGGGTCTATTTTATAAATTGCTGTTGTATCTAGGGTTATTTTATATAGGGGTGGTCTATCCTGGTATATTTTGGGTAGGGTTTGTTTAGGTCCCGCCAGTGGTCAGTGTTTTTTGGTTTTGTTTTCTGTTTTTTTGTGCAGGTGGTGGGTAGGGTTAGCTGGTTAGGTGAGGTAGCGTGCCAGGCCTTTGGCCTTTGACCCTGCATCCATGCAGACGCCCTGACGCAAACTGAACTTGAGTTTTCCCCCAGCTGTTCACCTGTCAATGCAAAATGGTTGCATTTGCCGTGCATATCAGCACGAGTGCTGAAACAGCACCAATGCTGACAGGTAAGTGTCTATTTCTATAGATAGATTGATGGATGGAGTGATGGATGGATGGATGGATGGATGGATGGATGGATGGATGGATGGATGGATGGATGGATGGATGGATGGATGGATAGATAGGTACATGAGTTTAAACAACTTTTTGTTAAAAAAAATGTTTTTGTTAAAAAAAATGTTTTTGTTTGAAAAAGTGAATGTTTTTTAGGCCTGTGTTACATTGATGGATGGAGTGATGGAGTGATGGATGGATGGATGGATAGATAGATGAATAGATGAATATATAGATACATGAGTTTAAACCACTTTTTGTTAAAAAAAATATGTTTTTGTTTGAAAAAGTGAATGTTTTTAGGCCTGTGTTATACATGGATGGATGGAGTGATGGAGTGATGGATGGATGGATGGATGGATGGATAGATAGATAAATAGATAGATAGATGAATAGATGAATATATAGATACATGAGTTTAAACAACTTTTTGTTAAAAAAAAAAAAGTTTTTGTTTGAAAAAGTGAATGTTTTTAGGCCTGTGTTATACATGGATGGATGGAGTGATGGAGTGATGGAGTGATGGAGTGATGGAGTGATGGATGGATGGAGTGATGGATGGATGGATGGATAGATAGATGGATAGATGGATAGATGGATAGATGAGTTTGATCGACTGTTTGTTCATATTTTTTTATTGTTTTGTGTTAAATATTGAAAGTAGTCTTTGGCCTAATGGTTAGTTTGGGTTTAGGGTTAGTTTGGGGCTATGGTTAGGTAGGGAGGTAAAAACGACTTTCACCCTCATTAGTAACCACCCTCATTTGCATAAAGGGCATCTGATTGGCCGAATCTTAACTGTCCATATATCTGCAACGGTGTGTTTTATCTGTACGAAACTTGGTTTATATAGTAATTGATGTATGGCTAGTCGACTGGTGGTGGTTTGGTGCGCCTCTAGCGCCACCAGGTGTGTAGACACGGTACTGCACTTTATTTTTTAGATTTGTTTTTTTTTAACAGGGGTCTATTTTATAAATTGCTGTTGTATCTAGGGTTATTTTATATAGGGGTGGTCTATCCTGGTATATTTTGGGTAGGGTTTGTTTAGGTCCCGCCAGTGGTCAGTGTTTTTTGGTTTTGTTTTCTGTTTTTTTGTGCAGGTGGTGGGTAGGGTTAGCTGGTTAGGTGAGGTAGCGTGCCAGGCCTTTGGCCTTTGACCCTGCATCCATGCAGACGCCCTGACGCAAACTGAACTTGAGTTTTCCCCCAGCTGTTCACCTGTCAATGCAAAATGGTTGCATTTGCCGTGCATATCAGCACGAGTGCTGAAACAGCACCAATGCTGACAGGTAAGTGTCTATTTCTATAGATAGATTGATGGATGGAGTGATGGATGGATGGATGGATGGATGGATGGATGGATGGATGGATGGATGGATGGATGGATGGATGGATGGATGGATAGATAGGTACATGAGTTTAAACAACTTTTTGTTAAAAAAAATGTTTTTGTTAAAAAAAATGTTTTTGTTTGAAAAAGTGAATGTTTTTTAGGCCTGTGTTACATTGATGGATGGAGTGATGGAGTGATGGATGGATGGATGGATAGATAGATGAATAGATGAATATATAGATACATGAGTTTAAACCACTTTTTGTTAAAAAAAATATGTTTTTGTTTGAAAAAGTGAATGTTTTTAGGCCTGTGTTATACATGGATGGATGGAGTGATGGAGTGATGGATGGATGGATGGATGGATGGATAGATAGATAAATAGATAGATAGATGAATAGATGAATATATAGATACATGAGTTTAAACAACTTTTTGTTAAAAAAAAAAAAGTTTTTGTTTGAAAAAGTGAATGTTTTTAGGCCTGTGTTATACATGGATGGATGGAGTGATGGAGTGATGGAGTGATGGAGTGATGGAGTGATGGATGGATGGAGTGATGGATGGATGGATGGATAGATAGATGGATAGATGGATAGATGGATAGATGAGTTTGATCGACTGTTTGTTCATATTTTTTTATTGTTTTGTGTTAAATATTGAAAGTAGTCTTTGGCCTAATGGTTAGTTTGGGTTTAGGGTTAGTTTGGGGCTATGGTTAGGTAGGGAGGTAAAAACGACTTTCACCCTCATTAGTAACCACCCTCATTTGCATAAAGGGCATCTGATTGGCCGAATCTTAACTGTCCATATATCTGCAACGGTGTGTTTTATCTGTACGAAACTTGGTTTATATAGTAATTGATGTATGGCTAGTCGACTGGTGGTGGTTTGGTGCGCCTCTAGCGCCACCAGGTGTGTAGACACGGTACTGCACTTTATTTTTTAGATTTGTTTTTTTTTAACAGGGGTCTATTTTATAAATTGCTGTTGTATCTAGGGTTATTTTATATAGGGGTGGTCTATCCTGGTATATTTTGGGTAGGGTTTGTTTAGGTCCCGCCAGTGGTCAGTGTTTTTTGGTTTTGTTTTCTGTTTTTTTGTGCAGGTGGTGGGTAGGGTTAGCTGGTTAGGTGAGGTAGCGTGCCAGGCCTTTGGCCTTTGACCCTGCATCCATGCAGACGCCCTGACGCAAACTGAACTTGAGTTTTCCCCCAGCTGTTCACCTGTCAATGCAAAATGGTTGCATTTGCCGTGCATATCAGCACGAGTGCTGAAACAGCACCAATGCTGACAGGTAAGTGTCTATTTCTATAGATAGATTGATGGATGGAGTGATGGATGGATGGATGGATGGATGGATGGATGGATGGATGGATGGATGGATGGATGGATGGATGGATGGATGGATAGATAGGTACATGAGTTTAAACAACTTTTTGTTAAAAAAAATGTTTTTGTTAAAAAAAATGTTTTTGTTTGAAAAAGTGAATGTTTTTTAGGCCTGTGTTACATTGATGGATGGAGTGATGGAGTGATGGATGGATGGATGGATAGATAGATGAATAGATGAATATATAGATACATGAGTTTAAACCACTTTTTGTTAAAAAAAATATGTTTTTGTTTGAAAAAGTGAATGTTTTTAGGCCTGTGTTATACATGGATGGATGGAGTGATGGAGTGATGGATGGATGGATGGATGGATGGATAGATAGATAAATAGATAGATAGATGAATAGATGAATATATAGATACATGAGTTTAAACAACTTTTTGTTAAAAAAAAAAAAGTTTTTGTTTGAAAAAGTGAATGTTTTTAGGCCTGTGTTATACATGGATGGATGGAGTGATGGAGTGATGGAGTGATGGAGTGATGGAGTGATGGATGGATGGAGTGATGGATGGATGGATGGATAGATAGATGGATAGATGGATAGATGGATAGATGAGTTTGATCGACTGTTTGTTCATATTTTTTTATTGTTTTGTGTTAAATATTGAAAGTAGTCTTTGGCCTAATGGTTAGTTTGGGTTTAGGGTTAGTTTGGGGCTATGGTTAGGTAGGGAGGTAAAAACGACTTTCACCCTCATTAGTAACCACCCTCATTTGCATAAAGGGCATCTGATTGGCCGAATCTTAACTGTCCATATATCTGCAACGGTGTGTTTTATCTGTACGAAACTTGGTTTATATAGTAATTGATGTATGGCTAGTCGACTGGTGGTGGTTTGGTGCGCCTCTAGCGCCACCAGGTGTGTAGACACGGTACTGCACTTTATTTTTTAGATTTGTTTTTTTTTAACAGGGGTCTATTTTATAAATTGCTGTTGTATCTAGGGTTATTTTATATAGGGGTGGTCTATCCTGGTATATTTTGGGTAGGGTTTGTTTAGGTCCCGCCAGTGGTCAGTGTTTTTTGGTTTTGTTTTCTGTTTTTTTGTGCAGGTGGTGGGTAGGGTTAGCTGGTTAGGTGAGGTAGCGTGCCAGGCCTTTGGCCTTTGACCCTGCATCCATGCAGACGCCCTGACGCAAACTGAACTTGAGTTTTCCCCCAGCTGTTCACCTGTCAATGCAAAATGGTTGCATTTGCCGTGCATATCAGCACGAGTGCTGAAACAGCACCAATGCTGACAGGTAAGTGTCTATTTCTATAGATAGATTGATGGATGGAGTGATGGATGGATGGATGGATGGATGGATGGATGGATGGATGGATGGATGGATGGATGGATGGATGGATGGATGGATGGATAGGGTTAGGGTTAGGGTTAGGGTTAGGGTTAGGGTTAGGTAGGGAGGTAAAAACGACTTTCACCCTCATTAGTAACCACCCTCATTTGCATAAAGGGCATCTGATTGGCCGAATCTTAACTGTCCATATATCTGCAACGGTGTGTTTTATCTGTACGAAACTTGGTTTATATAGTAATTGATGTATGGCTAGTCGACTGGTGGTGGTTTGGTGCGCCTCTAGCGCCACCAGGTGTGTAGACACGGTACTGCACTTTATTTTTTAGATTTGTTTTTTTTTAACAGGGGTCTATTTTATAAATTGCTGTTGTATCTAGGGTTATTTTATATAGGGGTGGTCTATCCTGGTATATTTTGGGTAGGGTTTGTTTAGGTCCCGCCAGTGGTCAGTGTTTTTTGGTTTTGTTTTCTGTTTTTTTGTGCAGGTGGTGGGTAGGGTTAGCTGGTTAGGTGAGGTAGCGTGCCAGGCCTTTGGCCTTTGACCCTGCATCCATGCAGACGCCCTGACGCAAACTGAACTTGAGTTTTCCCCCAGCTGTTCACCTGTCAATGCAAAATGGTTGCATTTGCCGTGCATATCAGCACGAGTGCTGAAACAGCACCAATGCTGACAGGTAAGTGTCTATTTCTATAGATAGATTGATGGATGGAGTGATGGATGGATGGATGGATGGATGGATGGATGGATGGATGGATGGATGGATGGATGGATGGATGGATGGATGGATAGATAGGTACATGAGTTTAAACAACTTTTTGTTAAAAAAAATGTTTTTGTTAAAAAAAATGTTTTTGTTTGAAAAAGTGAATGTTTTTTAGGCCTGTGTTACATTGATGGATGGAGTGATGGAGTGATGGATGGATGGATGGATAGATAGATGAATAGATGAATATATAGATACATGAGTTTAAACCACTTTTTGTTAAAAAAAATATGTTTTTGTTTGAAAAAGTGAATGTTTTTAGGCCTGTGTTATACATGGATGGATGGAGTGATGGAGTGATGGATGGATGGATGGATGGATGGATAGATAGATAAATAGATAGATAGATGAATAGATGAATATATAGATACATGAGTTTAAACAACTTTTTGTTAAAAAAAAAAAAGTTTTTGTTTGAAAAAGTGAATGTTTTTAGGCCTGTGTTATACATGGATGGATGGAGTGATGGAGTGATGGAGTGATGGAGTGATGGAGTGATGGATGGATGGAGTGATGGATGGATGGATGGATAGATAGATGGATAGATGGATAGATGGATAGATGAGTTTGATCGACTGTTTGTTCATATTTTTTTATTGTTTTGTGTTAAATATTGAAAGTAGTCTTTGGCCTAATGGTTAGTTTGGGTTTAGGGTTAGTTTGGGGCTATGGTTAGGTAGGGAGGTAAAAACGACTTTCACCCTCATTAGTAACCACCCTCATTTGCATAAAGGGCATCTGATTGGCCGAATCTTAACTGTCCATATATCTGCAACGGTGTGTTTTATCTGTACGAAACTTGGTTTATATAGTAATTGATGTATGGCTAGTCGACTGGTGGTGGTTTGGTGCGCCTCTAGCGCCACCAGGTGTGTAGACACGGTACTGCACTTTATTTTTTAGATTTGTTTTTTTTTAACAGGGGTCTATTTTATAAATTGCTGTTGTATCTAGGGTTATTTTATATAGGGGTGGTCTATCCTGGTATATTTTGGGTAGGGTTTGTTTAGGTCCCGCCAGTGGTCAGTGTTTTTTGGTTTTGTTTTCTGTTTTTTTGTGCAGGTGGTGGGTAGGGTTAGCTGGTTAGGTGAGGTAGCGTGCCAGGCCTTTGGCCTTTGACCCTGCATCCATGCAGACGCCCTGACGCAAACTGAACTTGAGTTTTCCCCCAGCTGTTCACCTGTCAATGCAAAATGGTTGCATTTGCCGTGCATATCAGCACGAGTGCTGAAACAGCACCAATGCTGACAGGTAAGTGTCTATTTCTATAGATAGATTGATGGATGGAGTGATGGATGGATGGATGGATGGATGGATGGATGGATGGATGGATGGATGGATGGATGGATGGATGGATGGATGGATGGATAGATAGGTACATGAGTTTAAACAACTTTTTGTTAAAAAAAATGTTTTTGTTAAAAAAAATGTTTTTGTTTGAAAAAGTGAATGTTTTTTAGGCCTGTGTTACATTGATGGATGGAGTGATGGAGTGATGGATGGATGGATGGATAGATAGATGAATAGATGAATATATAGATACATGAGTTTAAACCACTTTTTGTTAAAAAAAATATGTTTTTGTTTGAAAAAGTGAATGTTTTTAGGCCTGTGTTATACATGGATGGATGGAGTGATGGAGTGATGGATGGATGGATGGATGGATGGATAGATAGATAAATAGATAGATAGATGAATAGATGAATATATAGATACATGAGTTTAAACAACTTTTTGTTAAAAAAAAAAAAGTTTTTGTTTGAAAAAGTGAATGTTTTTAGGCCTGTGTTATACATGGATGGATGGAGTGATGGAGTGATGGAGTGATGGAGTGATGGAGTGATGGATGGATGGAGTGATGGATGGATGGATGGATAGATAGATGGATAGATGGATAGATGGATAGATGAGTTTGATCGACTGTTTGTTCATATTTTTTTATTGTTTTGTGTTAAATATTGAAAGTAGTCTTTGGCCTAATGGTTAGTTTGGGTTTAGGGTTAGTTTGGGGCTATGGTTAGGTAGGGAGGTAAAAACGACTTTCACCCTCATTAGTAACCACCCTCATTTGCATAAAGGGCATCTGATTGGCCGAATCTTAACTGTCCATATATCTGCAACGGTGTGTTTTATCTGTACGAAACTTGGTTTATATAGTAATTGATGTATGGCTAGTCGACTGGTGGTGGTTTGGTGCGCCTCTAGCGCCACCAGGTGTGTAGACACGGTACTGCACTTTATTTTTTAGATTTGTTTTTTTTTAACAGGGGTCTATTTTATAAATTGCTGTTGTATCTAGGGTTATTTTATATAGGGGTGGTCTATCCTGGTATATTTTGGGTAGGGTTTGTTTAGGTCCCGCCAGTGGTCAGTGTTTTTTGGTTTTGTTTTCTGTTTTTTTGTGCAGGTGGTGGGTAGGGTTAGCTGGTTAGGTGAGGTAGCGTGCCAGGCCTTTGGCCTTTGACCCTGCATCCATGCAGACGCCCTGACGCAAACTGAACTTGAGTTTTCCCCCAGCTGTTCACCTGTCAATGCAAAATGGTTGCATTTGCCGTGCATATCAGCACGAGTGCTGAAACAGCACCAATGCTGACAGGTAAGTGTCTATTTCTATAGATAGATTGATGGATGGAGTGATGGATGGATGGATGGATGGATGGATGGATGGATGGATGGATGGATGGATGGATGGATGGATGGATGGATGGATAGATAGGTACATGAGTTTAAACAACTTTTTGTTAAAAAAAATGTTTTTGTTAAAAAAAATGTTTTTGTTTGAAAAAGTGAATGTTTTTTAGGCCTGTGTTACATTGATGGATGGAGTGATGGAGTGATGGATGGATGGATGGATAGATAGATGAATAGATGAATATATAGATACATGAGTTTAAACCACTTTTTGTTAAAAAAAATATGTTTTTGTTTGAAAAAGTGAATGTTTTTAGGCCTGTGTTATACATGGATGGATGGAGTGATGGAGTGATGGATGGATGGATGGATGGATGGATAGATAGATAAATAGATAGATAGATGAATAGATGAATATATAGATACATGAGTTTAAACAACTTTTTGTTAAAAAAAAAAAAGTTTTTGTTTGAAAAAGTGAATGTTTTTAGGCCTGTGTTATACATGGATGGATGGAGTGATGGAGTGATGGAGTGATGGAGTGATGGAGTGATGGATGGATGGAGTGATGGATGGATGGATGGATAGATAGATGGATAGATGGATAGATGGATAGATGAGTTTGATCGACTGTTTGTTCATATTTTTTTATTGTTTTGTGTTAAATATTGAAAGTAGTCTTTGGCCTAATGGTTAGTTTGGGTTTAGGGTTAGTTTGGGGCTATGGTTAGGTAGGGAGGTAAAAACGACTTTCACCCTCATTAGTAACCACCCTCATTTGCATAAAGGGCATCTGATTGGCCGAATCTTAACTGTCCATATATCTGCAACGGTGTGTTTTATCTGTACGAAACTTGGTTTATATAGTAATTGATGTATGGCTAGTCGACTGGTGGTGGTTTGGTGCGCCTCTAGCGCCACCAGGTGTGTAGACACGGTACTGCACTTTATTTTTTAGATTTGTTTTTTTTTAACAGGGGTCTATTTTATAAATTGCTGTTGTATCTAGGGTTATTTTATATAGGGGTGGTCTATCCTGGTATATTTTGGGTAGGGTTTGTTTAGGTCCCGCCAGTGGTCAGTGTTTTTTGGTTTTGTTTTCTGTTTTTTTGTGCAGGTGGTGGGTAGGGTTAGCTGGTTAGGTGAGGTAGCGTGCCAGGCCTTTGGCCTTTGACCCTGCATCCATGCAGACGCCCTGACGCAAACTGAACTTGAGTTTTCCCCCAGCTGTTCACCTGTCAATGCAAAATGGTTGCATTTGCCGTGCATATCAGCACGAGTGCTGAAACAGCACCAATGCTGACAGGTAAGTGTCTATTTCTATAGATAGATTGATGGATGGAGTGATGGATGGATGGATGGATGGATGGATGGATGGATGGATGGATGGATGGATGGATGGATGGATGGATGGATGGATAGATAGGTACATGAGTTTAAACAACTTTTTGTTAAAAAAAATGTTTTTGTTAAAAAAAATGTTTTTGTTTGAAAAAGTGAATGTTTTTTAGGCCTGTGTTACATTGATGGATGGAGTGATGGAGTGATGGATGGATGGATGGATAGATAGATGAATAGATGAATATATAGATACATGAGTTTAAACCACTTTTTGTTAAAAAAAATATGTTTTTGTTTGAAAAAGTGAATGTTTTTAGGCCTGTGTTATACATGGATGGATGGAGTGATGGAGTGATGGATGGATGGATGGATGGATGGATAGATAGATAAATAGATAGATAGATGAATAGATGAATATATAGATACATGAGTTTAAACAACTTTTTGTTAAAAAAAAAAAAGTTTTTGTTTGAAAAAGTGAATGTTTTTAGGCCTGTGTTATACATGGATGGATGGAGTGATGGAGTGATGGAGTGATGGAGTGATGGAGTGATGGATGGATGGAGTGATGGATGGATGGATGGATAGATAGATGGATAGATGGATAGATGGATAGATGAGTTTGATCGACTGTTTGTTCATATTTTTTTATTGTTTTGTGTTAAATATTGAAAGTAGTCTTTGGCCTAATGGTTAGTTTGGGTTTAGGGTTAGTTTGGGGCTATGGTTAGGTAGGGAGGTAAAAACGACTTTCACCCTCATTAGTAACCACCCTCATTTGCATAAAGGGCATCTGATTGGCCGAATCTTAACTGTCCATATATCTGCAACGGTGTGTTTTATCTGTACGAAACTTGGTTTATATAGTAATTGATGTATGGCTAGTCGACTGGTGGTGGTTTGGTGCGCCTCTAGCGCCACCAGGTGTGTAGACACGGTACTGCACTTTATTTTTTAGATTTGTTTTTTTTTAACAGGGGTCTATTTTATAAATTGCTGTTGTATCTAGGGTTATTTTATATAGGGGTGGTCTATCCTGGTATATTTTGGGTAGGGTTTGTTTAGGTCCCGCCAGTGGTCAGTGTTTTTTGGTTTTGTTTTCTGTTTTTTTGTGCAGGTGGTGGGTAGGGTTAGCTGGTTAGGTGAGGTAGCGTGCCAGGCCTTTGGCCTTTGACCCTGCATCCATGCAGACGCCCTGACGCAAACTGAACTTGAGTTTTCCCCCAGCTGTTCACCTGTCAATGCAAAATGGTTGCATTTGCCGTGCATATCAGCACGAGTGCTGAAACAGCACCAATGCTGACAGGTAAGTGTCTATTTCTATAGATAGATTGATGGATGGAGTGATGGATGGATGGATGGATGGATGGATGGATGGATGGATGGATGGATGGATGGATGGATGGATGGATGGATGGATGGATAGATAGGTACATGAGTTTAAACAACTTTTTGTTAAAAAAAATGTTTTTGTTAAAAAAAATGTTTTTGTTTGAAAAAGTGAATGTTTTTTAGGCCTGTGTTACATTGATGGATGGAGTGATGGAGTGATGGATGGATGGATGGATAGATAGATGAATAGATGAATATATAGATACATGAGTTTAAACCACTTTTTGTTAAAAAAAATATGTTTTTGTTTGAAAAAGTGAATGTTTTTAGGCCTGTGTTATACATGGATGGATGGAGTGATGGAGTGATGGATGGATGGATGGATGGATGGATAGATAGATAAATAGATAGATAGATGAATAGATGAATATATAGATACATGAGTTTAAACAACTTTTTGTTAAAAAAAAAAAAGTTTTTGTTTGAAAAAGTGAATGTTTTTAGGCCTGTGTTATACATGGATGGATGGAGTGATGGAGTGATGGAGTGATGGAGTGATGGAGTGATGGATGGATGGAGTGATGGATGGATGGATGGATAGATAGATGGATAGATGGATAGATGGATAGATGAGTTTGATCGACTGTTTGTTCATATTTTTTTATTGTTTTGTGTTAAATATTGAAAGTAGTCTTTGGCCTAATGGTTAGTTTGGGTTTAGGGTTAGTTTGGGGCTATGGTTAGGTAGGGAGGTAAAAACGACTTTCACCCTCATTAGTAACCACCCTCATTTGCATAAAGGGCATCTGATTGGCCGAATCTTAACTGTCCATATATCTGCAACGGTGTGTTTTATCTGTACGAAACTTGGTTTATATAGTAATTGATGTATGGCTAGTCGACTGGTGGTGGTTTGGTGCGCCTCTAGCGCCACCAGGTGTGTAGACACGGTACTGCACTTTATTTTTTAGATTTGTTTTTTTTTAACAGGGGTCTATTTTATAAATTGCTGTTGTATCTAGGGTTATTTTATATAGGGGTGGTCTATCCTGGTATATTTTGGGTAGGGTTTGTTTAGGTCCCGCCAGTGGTCAGTGTTTTTTGGTTTTGTTTTCTGTTTTTTTGTGCAGGTGGTGGGTAGGGTTAGCTGGTTAGGTGAGGTAGCGTGCCAGGCCTTTGGCCTTTGACCCTGCATCCATGCAGACGCCCTGACGCAAACTGAACTTGAGTTTTCCCCCAGCTGTTCACCTGTCAATGCAAAATGGTTGCATTTGCCGTGCATATCAGCACGAGTGCTGAAACAGCACCAATGCTGACAGGTAAGTGTCTATTTCTATAGATAGATTGATGGATGGAGTGATGGATGGATGGATGGATGGATGGATGGATGGATGGATGGATGGATGGATGGATGGATGGATGGATGGATGGATGGATAGATAGGTACATGAGTTTAAACAACTTTTTGTTAAAAAAAATGTTTTTGTTAAAAAAAATGTTTTTGTTTGAAAAAGTGAATGTTTTTTAGGCCTGTGTTACATTGATGGATGGAGTGATGGAGTGATGGATGGATGGATGGATAGATAGATGAATAGATGAATATATAGATACATGAGTTTAAACCACTTTTTGTTAAAAAAAATATGTTTTTGTTTGAAAAAGTGAATGTTTTTAGGCCTGTGTTATACATGGATGGATGGAGTGATGGAGTGATGGATGGATGGATGGATGGATGGATAGATAGATAAATAGATAGATAGATGAATAGATGAATATATAGATACATGAGTTTAAACAACTTTTTGTTAAAAAAAAAAAAGTTTTTGTTTGAAAAAGTGAATGTTTTTAGGCCTGTGTTATACATGGATGGATGGAGTGATGGAGTGATGGAGTGATGGAGTGATGGAGTGATGGATGGATGGAGTGATGGATGGATGGATGGATAGATAGATGGATAGATGGATAGATGGATAGATGAGTTTGATCGACTGTTTGTTCATATTTTTTTATTGTTTTGTGTTAAATATTGAAAGTAGTCTTTGGCCTAATGGTTAGTTTGGGTTTAGGGTTAGTTTGGGGCTATGGTTAGGTAGGGAGGTAAAAACGACTTTCACCCTCATTAGTAACCACCCTCATTTGCATAAAGGGCATCTGATTGGCCGAATCTTAACTGTCCATATATCTGCAACGGTGTGTTTTATCTGTACGAAACTTGGTTTATATAGTAATTGATGTATGGCTAGTCGACTGGTGGTGGTTTGGTGCGCCTCTAGCGCCACCAGGTGTGTAGACACGGTACTGCACTTTATTTTTTAGATTTGTTTTTTTTTAACAGGGGTCTATTTTATAAATTGCTGTTGTATCTAGGGTTATTTTATATAGGGGTGGTCTATCCTGGTATATTTTGGGTAGGGTTTGTTTAGGTCCCGCCAGTGGTCAGTGTTTTTTGGTTTTGTTTTCTGTTTTTTTGTGCAGGTGGTGGGTAGGGTTAGCTGGTTAGGTGAGGTAGCGTTAGGGTTAGGGTGAGGGTTAGGGTTAGGGTTAGGGTTAGGTAGGGAGGTAAAAACGACTTTCACCCTCATTAGTAACCACCCTCATTTGCATAAAGGGCATCTGATTGGCCGAATCTTAACTGTCCATATATCTGCAACGGTGTGTTTTATCTGTACGAAACTTGGTTTATATAGTAATTGATGTATGGCTAGTCGACTGGTGGTGGTTTGGTGCGCCTCTAGCGCCACCAGGTGTGTAGACACGGTACTGCACTTTATTTTTTAGATTTGTTTTTTTTTAACAGGGGTCTATTTTATAAATTGCTGTTGTATCTAGGGTTATTTTATATAGGGGTGGTCTATCCTGGTATATTTTGGGTAGGGTTTGTTTAGGTCCCGCCAGTGGTCAGTGTTTTTTGGTTTTGTTTTCTGTTTTTTTGTGCAGGTGGTGGGTAGGGTTAGCTGGTTAGGTGAGGTAGCGTGCCAGGCCTTTGGCCTTTGACCCTGCATCCATGCAGACGCCCTGACGCAAACTGAACTTGAGTTTTCCCCCAGCTGTTCACCTGTCAATGCAAAATGGTTGCATTTGCCGTGCATATCAGCACGAGTGCTGAAACAGCACCAATGCTGACAGGTAAGTGTCTATTTCTATAGATAGATTGATGGATGGAGTGATGGATGGATGGATGGATGGATGGATGGATGGATGGATGGATGGATGGATGGATGGATGGATGGATGGATGGATAGATAGGTACATGAGTTTAAACAACTTTTTGTTAAAAAAAATGTTTTTGTTAAAAAAAATGTTTTTGTTTGAAAAAGTGAATGTTTTTTAGGCCTGTGTTACATTGATGGATGGAGTGATGGAGTGATGGATGGATGGATGGATAGATAGATGAATAGATGAATATATAGATACATGAGTTTAAACCACTTTTTGTTAAAAAAAATATGTTTTTGTTTGAAAAAGTGAATGTTTTTAGGCCTGTGTTATACATGGATGGATGGAGTGATGGAGTGATGGATGGATGGATGGATGGATGGATAGATAGATAAATAGATAGATAGATGAATAGATGAATATATAGATACATGAGTTTAAACAACTTTTTGTTAAAAAAAAAAAAGTTTTTGTTTGAAAAAGTGAATGTTTTTAGGCCTGTGTTATACATGGATGGATGGAGTGATGGAGTGATGGAGTGATGGAGTGATGGAGTGATGGATGGATGGAGTGATGGATGGATGGATGGATAGATAGATGGATAGATGGATAGATGGATAGATGAGTTTGATCGACTGTTTGTTCATATTTTTTTATTGTTTTGTGTTAAATATTGAAAGTAGTCTTTGGCCTAATGGTTAGTTTGGGTTTAGGGTTAGTTTGGGGCTATGGTTAGGTAGGGAGGTAAAAACGACTTTCACCCTCATTAGTAACCACCCTCATTTGCATAAAGGGCATCTGATTGGCCGAATCTTAACTGTCCATATATCTGCAACGGTGTGTTTTATCTGTACGAAACTTGGTTTATATAGTAATGACTGGTGGTGGTTTGGTGCGCCTCTAGCGCCACCAGGTGTGTAGACACGGTACTGCACTTTATTTTTTAGATTTGTTTTTTTTTAACAGGGGTCTATTTTATAAATTGCTGTTGTATCTAGGGTTATTTTATATAGGGGTGGTCTATCCTGGTATATTTTGGGTAGGGTTTGTTTAGGTCCCGCCAGTGGTCAGTGTTTTTTGGTTTTGTTTTCTGTTTTTTTGTGCAGGTGGTGGGTAGGGTTAGCTGGTTAGGTGAGGTAGCGTGCCAGGCCTTTGGCCTTTGACCCTGCATCCATGCAGACGCCCTGACGCAAACTGAACTTGAGTTTTCCCCCAGCTGTTCACCTGTCAATGCAAAATGGTTGCATTTGCCGTGCATATCAGCACGAGTGCTGAAACAGCACCAATGCTGACAGGTAAGTGTCTATTTCTATAGATAGATTGATGGATGGAGTGATGGATGGATGGATGGATGGATGGATGGATGGATGGATGGATGGATGGATGGATGGATGGATGGATGGATGGATGGATAGATAGGTACATGAGTTTAAACAACTTTTTGTTAAAAAAAATGTTTTTGTTAAAAAAAATGTTTTTGTTTGAAAAAGTGAATGTTTTTTAGGCCTGTGTTACATTGATGGATGGAGTGATGGAGTGATGGATGGATGGATGGATAGATAGATGAATAGATGAATATATAGATACATGAGTTTAAACCACTTTTTGTTAAAAAAAATATGTTTTTGTTTGAAAAAGTGAATGTTTTTAGGCCTGTGTTATACATGGATGGATGGAGTGATGGAGTGATGGATGGATGGATGGATGGATGGATAGATAGATAAATAGATAGATAGATGAATAGATGAATATATAGATACATGAGTTTAAACAACTTTTTGTTAAAAAAAAAAAAGTTTTTGTTTGAAAAAGTGAATGTTTTTAGGCCTGTGTTATACATGGATGGATGGAGTGATGGAGTGATGGAGTGATGGAGTGATGGAGTGATGGATGGATGGAGTGATGGATGGATGGATGGATAGATAGATGGATAGATGGATAGATGGATAGATGAGTTTGATCGACTGTTTGTTCATATTTTTTTATTGTTTTGTGTTAAATATTGAAAGTAGTCTTTGGCCTAATGGTTAGTTTGGGTTTAGGGTTAGTTTGGGGCTATGGTTAGGTAGGGAGGTAAAAACGACTTTCACCCTCATTAGTAACCACCCTCATTTGCATAAAGGGCATCTGATTGGCCGAATCTTAACTGTCCATATATCTGCAACGGTGTGTTTTATCTGTACGAAACTTGGTTTATATAGTAATTGATGTATGGCTAGTCGACTGGTGGTGGTTTGGTGCGCCTCTAGCGCCACCAGGTGTGTAGACACGGTACTGCACTTTATTTTTTAGATTTGTTTTTTTTTAACAGGGGTCTATTTTATAAATTGCTGTTGTATCTAGGGTTATTTTATATAGGGGTGGTCTATCCTGGTATATTTTGGGTAGGGTTTGTTTAGGTCCCGCCAGTGGTCAGTGTTTTTTGGTTTTGTTTTCTGTTTTTTTGTGCAGGTGGTGGGTAGGGTTAGCTGGTTAGGTGAGGTAGCGTGCCAGGCCTTTGGCCTTTGACCCTGCATCCATGCAGACGCCCTGACGCAAACTGAACTTGAGTTTTCCCCCAGCTGTTCACCTGTCAATGCAAAATGGTTGCATTTGCCGTGCATATCAGCACGAGTGCTGAAACAGCACCAATGCTGACAGGTAAGTGTCTATTTCTATAGATAGATTGATGGATGGAGTGATGGATGGATGGATGGATGGATGGATGGATGGATGGATGGATGGATGGATGGATGGATGGATGGATGGATGGATAGATAGGTACATGAGTTTAAACAACTTTTTGTTAAAAAAAATGTTTTTGTTAAAAAAAATGTTTTTGTTTGAAAAAGTGAATGTTTTTTAGGCCTGTGTTACATTGATGGATGGAGTGATGGAGTGATGGATGGATGGATGGATAGATAGATGAATAGATGAATATATAGATACATGAGTTTAAACCACTTTTTGTTAAAAAAAATATGTTTTTGTTTGAAAAAGTGAATGTTTTTAGGCCTGTGTTATACATGGATGGATGGAGTGATGGAGTGATGGATGGATGGATGGATGGATGGATAGATAGATAAATAGATAGATAGATGAATAGATGAATATATAGATACATGAGTTTAAACAACTTTTTGTTAAAAAAAAAAAAGTTTTTGTTTGAAAAAGTGAATGTTTTTAGGCCTGTGTTATACATGGATGGATGGAGTGATGGAGTGATGGAGTGATGGAGTGATGGAGTGATGGATGGATGGAGTGATGGATGGATGGATGGATAGATAGATGGATAGATGGATAGATGGATAGATGAGTTTGATCGACTGTTTGTTCATATTTTTTTATTGTTTTGTGTTAAATATTGAAAGTAGTCTTTGGCCTAATGGTTAGTTTGGGTTTAGGGTTAGTTTGGGGCTATGGTTAGGTAGGGAGGTAAAAACGACTTTCACCCTCATTAGTAACCACCCTCATTTGCATAAAGGGCATCTGATTGGCCGAATCTTAACTGTCCATATATCTGCAACGGTGTGTTTTATCTGTACGAAACTTGGTTTATATAGTAATTGATGTATGGCTAGTCGACTGGTGGTGGTTTGGTGCGCCTCTAGCGCCACCAGGTGTGTAGACACGGTACTGCACTTTATTTTTTAGATTTGTTTTTTTTTAACAGGGGTCTATTTTATAAATTGCTGTTGTATCTAGGGTTATTTTATATAGGGGTGGTCTATCCTGGTATATTTTGGGTAGGGTTTGTTTAGGTCCCGCCAGTGGTCAGTGTTTTTTGGTTTTGTTTTCTGTTTTTTTGTGCAGGTGGTGGGTAGGGTTAGCTGGTTAGGTGAGGTAGCGTGCCAGGCCTTTGGCCTTTGACCCTGCATCCATGCAGACGCCCTGACGCAAACTGAACTTGAGTTTTCCCCCAGCTGTTCACCTGTCAATGCAAAATGGTTGCATTTGCCGTGCATATCAGCACGAGTGCTGAAACAGCACCAATGCTGACAGGTAAGTGTCTATTTCTATAGATAGATTGATGGATGGAGTGATGGATGGATGGATGGATGGATGGATGGATGGATGGATGGATGGATGGATGGATGGATGGATGGATGGATGGATAGATAGGTACATGAGTTTAAACAACTTTTTGTTAAAAAAAATGTTTTTGTTAAAAAAAATGTTTTTGTTTGAAAAAGTGAATGTTTTTTAGGCCTGTGTTACATTGATGGATGGAGTGATGGAGTGATGGATGGATGGATGGATAGATAGATGAATAGATGAATATATAGATACATGAGTTTAAACCACTTTTTGTTAAAAAAAATATGTTTTTGTTTGAAAAAGTGAATGTTTTTAGGCCTGTGTTATACATGGATGGATGGAGTGATGGAGTGATGGATGGATGGATGGATGGATGGATAGATAGATAAATAGATAGATAGATGAATAGATGAATATATAGATACATGAGTTTAAACAACTTTTTGTTAAAAAAAAAAAAGTTTTTGTTTGAAAAAGTGAATGTTTT
Organism: Rutilus rutilus; assembly: GCF_951802725.1. Classification (NCBI taxonomy): domain Eukaryota; kingdom Metazoa; phylum Chordata; class Actinopteri; order Cypriniformes; family Leuciscidae; genus Rutilus; species Rutilus rutilus. The sequence goes on from NW_028175453.1 coordinate 26,256, forward strand.
TAGGCCTGTGTTATACATGGATGGATGGAGTGATGGAGTGATGGAGTGATGGAGTGATGGAGTGATGGATGGATGGAGTGATGGATGGATGGATGGATAGATAGATGGATAGATGGATAGATGGATAGATGAGTTTGATCGACTGTTTGTTCATATTTTTTTATTGTTTTGTGTTAAATATTGAAAGTAGTCTTTGGCCTAATGGTTAGTTTGGGTTTAGGGTTAGTTTGGGGCTATGGTTAGGTAGGGAGGTAAAAACGACTTTCACCCTCATTAGTAACCACCCTCATTTGCATAAAGGGCATCTGATTGGCCGAATCTTAACTGTCCATATATCTGCAACGGTGTGTTTTATCTGTACGAAACTTGGTTTATATAGTAATTGATGTATGGCTAGTCGACTGGTGGTGGTTTGGTGCGCCTCTAGCGCCACCAGGTGTGTAGACACGGTACTGCACTTTATTTTTTAGATTTGTTTTTTTTTAACAGGGGTCTATTTTATAAATTGCTGTTGTATCTAGGGTTATTTTATATAGGGGTGGTCTATCCTGGTATATTTTGGGTAGGGTTTGTTTAGGTCCCGCCAGTGGTCAGTGTTTTTTGGTTTTGTTTTCTGTTTTTTTGTGCAGGTGGTGGGTAGGGTTAGCTGGTTAGGTGAGGTAGCGTGCCAGGCCTTTGGCCTTTGACCCTGCATCCATGCAGACGCCCTGACGCAAACTGAACTTGAGTTTTCCCCCAGCTGTTCACCTGTCAATGCAAAATGGTTGCATTTGCCGTGCATATCAGCACGAGTGCTGAAACAGCACCAATGCTGACAGGTAAGTGTCTATTTCTATAGATAGATTGATGGATGGAGTGATGGATGGATGGATGGATGGATGGATGGATGGATGGATGGATGGATGGATGGATGGATGGATGGATGGATGGATGGATAGATAGGTACATGAGTTTAAACAACTTTTTGTTAAAAAAAATGTTTTTGTTAAAAAAAATGTTTTTGTTTGAAAAAGTGAATGTTTTTTAGGCCTGTGTTACATTGATGGATGGAGTGATGGAGTGATGGATGGATGGATGGATAGATAGATGAATAGATGAATATATAGATACATGAGTTTAAACCACTTTTTGTTAAAAAAAATATGTTTTTGTTTGAAAAAGTGAATGTTTTTAGGCCTGTGTTATACATGGATGGATGGAGTGATGGAGTGATGGATGGATGGATGGATGGATGGATAGATAGATAAATAGATAGATAGATGAATAGATGAATATATAGATACATGAGTTTAAACAACTTTTTGTTAAAAAAAAAAAAGTTTTTGTTTGAAAAAGTGAATGTTTTTAGGCCTGTGTTATACATGGATGGATGGAGTGATGGAGTGATGGAGTGATGGAGTGATGGAGTGATGGATGGATGGAGTGATGGATGGATGGATGGATAGATAGATGGATAGATGGATAGATGGATAGATGAGTTTGATCGACTGTTTGTTCATATTTTTTTATTGTTTTGTGTTAAATATTGAAAGTAGTCTTTGGCCTAATGGTTAGTTTGGGTTTAGGGTTAGTTTGGGGCTATGGTTAGGTAGGGAGGTAAAAACGACTTTCACCCTCATTAGTAACCACCCTCATTTGCATAAAGGGCATCTGATTGGCCGAATCTTAACTGTCCATATATCTGCAACGGTGTGTTTTATCTGTACGAAACTTGGTTTATATAGTAATTGATGTATGGCTAGTCGACTGGTGGTGGTTTGGTGCGCCTCTAGCGCCACCAGGTGTGTAGACACGGTACTGCACTTTATTTTTTAGATTTGTTTTTTTTTAACAGGGGTCTATTTTATAAATTGCTGTTGTATCTAGGGTTATTTTATATAGGGGTGGTCTATCCTGGTATATTTTGGGTAGGGTTTGTTTAGGTCCCGCCAGTGGTCAGTGTTTTTTGGTTTTGTTTTCTGTTTTTTTGTGCAGGTGGTGGGTAGGGTTAGCTGGTTAGGTGAGGTAGCGTGCCAGGCCTTTGGCCTTTGACCCTGCATCCATGCAGACGCCCTGACGCAAACTGAACTTGAGTTTTCCCCCAGCTGTTCACCTGTCAATGCAAAATGGTTGCATTTGCCGTGCATATCAGCACGAGTGCTGAAACAGCACCAATGCTGACAGGTAAGTGTCTATTTCTATAGATAGATTGATGGATGGAGTGATGGATGGATGGATGGATGGATGGATGGATGGATGGATGGATGGATGGATGGATGGATGGATGGATGGATGGATGGATAGATAGGTACATGAGTTTAAACAACTTTTTGTTAAAAAAAATGTTTTTGTTAAAAAAAATGTTTTTGTTTGAAAAAGTGAATGTTTTTTAGGCCTGTGTTACATTGATGGATGGAGTGATGGAGTGATGGATGGATGGATGGATAGATAGATGAATAGATGAATATATAGATACATGAGTTTAAACCACTTTTTGTTAAAAAAAATATGTTTTTGTTTGAAAAAGTGAATGTTTTTAGGCCTGTGTTATACATGGATGGATGGAGTGATGGAGTGATGGATGGATGGATGGATGGATGGATAGATAGATAAATAGATAGATAGATGAATAGATGAATATATAGATACATGAGTTTAAACAACTTTTTGTTAAAAAAAAAAAAGTTTTTGTTTGAAAAAGTGAATGTTTTTAGGCCTGTGTTATACATGGATGGATGGAGTGATGGAGTGATGGAGTGATGGAGTGATGGAGTGATGGATGGATGGAGTGATGGATGGATGGATGGATAGATAGATGGATAGATGGATAGATGGATAGATGAGTTTGATCGACTGTTTGTTCATATTTTTTTATTGTTTTGTGTTAAATATTGAAAGTAGTCTTTGGCCTAATGGTTAGTTTGGGTTTAGGGTTAGTTTGGGGCTATGGTTAGGTAGGGAGGTAAAAACGACTTTCACCCTCATTAGTAACCACCCTCATTTGCATAAAGGGCATCTGATTGGCCGAATCTTAACTGTCCATATATCTGCAACGGTGTGTTTTATCTGTACGAAACTTGGTTTATATAGTAATTGATGTATGGCTAGTCGACTGGTGGTGGTTTGGTGCGCCTCTAGCGCCACCAGGTGTGTAGACACGGTACTGCACTTTATTTTTTAGATTTGTTTTTTTTTAACAGGGGTCTATTTTATAAATTGCTGTTGTATCTAGGGTTATTTTATATAGGGGTGGTCTATCCTGGTATATTTTGGGTAGGGTTTGTTTAGGTCCCGCCAGTGGTCAGTGTTTTTTGGTTTTGTTTTCTGTTTTTTTGTGCAGGTGGTGGGTAGGGTTAGCTGGTTAGGTGAGGTAGCGTTAGGGTTAGGGTGAGGGTTAGGGTTAGGGTTAGGGTTAGGTAGGGAGGTAAAAACGACTTTCACCCTCATTAGTAACCACCCTCATTTGCATAAAGGGCATCTGATTGGCCGAATCTTAACTGTCCATATATCTGCAACGGTGTGTTTTATCTGTACGAAACTTGGTTTATATAGTAATTGATGTATGGCTAGTCGACTGGTGGTGGTTTGGTGCGCCTCTAGCGCCACCAGGTGTGTAGACACGGTACTGCACTTTATTTTTTAGATTTGTTTTTTTTTAACAGGGGTCTATTTTATAAATTGCTGTTGTATCTAGGGTTATTTTATATAGGGGTGGTCTATCCTGGTATATTTTGGGTAGGGTTTGTTTAGGTCCCGCCAGTGGTCAGTGTTTTTTGGTTTTGTTTTCTGTTTTTTTGTGCAGGTGGTGGGTAGGGTTAGCTGGTTAGGTGAGGTAGCGTGCCAGGCCTTTGGCCTTTGACCCTGCATCCATGCAGACGCCCTGACGCAAACTGAACTTGAGTTTTCCCCCAGCTGTTCACCTGTCAATGCAAAATGGTTGCATTTGCCGTGCATATCAGCACGAGTGCTGAAACAGCACCAATGCTGACAGGTAAGTGTCTATTTCTATAGATAGATTGATGGATGGAGTGATGGATGGATGGATGGATGGATGGATGGATGGATGGATGGATGGATGGATGGATGGATGGATGGATGGATGGATGGATAGATAGGTACATGAGTTTAAACAACTTTTTGTTAAAAAAAATGTTTTTGTTAAAAAAAATGTTTTTGTTTGAAAAAGTGAATGTTTTTTAGGCCTGTGTTACATTGATGGATGGAGTGATGGAGTGATGGATGGATGGATGGATAGATAGATGAATAGATGAATATATAGATACATGAGTTTAAACCACTTTTTGTTAAAAAAAATATGTTTTTGTTTGAAAAAGTGAATGTTTTTAGGCCTGTGTTATACATGGATGGATGGAGTGATGGAGTGATGGATGGATGGATGGATGGATGGATAGATAGATAAATAGATAGATAGATGAATAGATGAATATATAGATACATGAGTTTAAACAACTTTTTGTTAAAAAAAAAAAAGTTTTTGTTTGAAAAAGTGAATGTTTTTAGGCCTGTGTTATACATGGATGGATGGAGTGATGGAGTGATGGAGTGATGGAGTGATGGAGTGATGGATGGATGGAGTGATGGATGGATGGATGGATAGATAGATGGATAGATGGATAGATGGATAGATGAGTTTGATCGACTGTTTGTTCATATTTTTTTATTGTTTTGTGTTAAATATTGAAAGTAGTCTTTGGCCTAATGGTTAGTTTGGGTTTAGGGTTAGTTTGGGGCTATGGTTAGGTAGGGAGGTAAAAACGACTTTCACCCTCATTAGTAACCACCCTCATTTGCATAAAGGGCATCTGATTGGCCGAATCTTAACTGTCCATATATCTGCAACGGTGTGTTTTATCTGTACGAAACTTGGTTTATATAGTAATTGATGTATGGCTAGTCGACTGGTGGTGGTTTGGTGCGCCTCTAGCGCCACCAGGTGTGTAGACACGGTACTGCACTTTATTTTTTAGATTTGTTTTTTTTTAACAGGGGTCTATTTTATAAATTGCTGTTGTATCTAGGGTTATTTTATATAGGGGTGGTCTATCCTGGTATATTTTGGGTAGGGTTTGTTTAGGTCCCGCCAGTGGTCAGTGTTTTTTGGTTTTGTTTTCTGTTTTTTTGTGCAGGTGGTGGGTAGGGTTAGCTGGTTAGGTGAGGTAGCGTGCCAGGCCTTTGGCCTTTGACCCTGCATCCATGCAGACGCCCTGACGCAAACTGAACTTGAGTTTTCCCCCAGCTGTTCACCTGTCAATGCAAAATGGTTGCATTTGCCGTGCATATCAGCACGAGTGCTGAAACAGCACCAATGCTGACAGGTAAGTGTCTATTTCTATAGATAGATTGATGGATGGAGTGATGGATGGATGGATGGATGGATGGATGGATGGATGGATGGATGGATGGATGGATGGATGGATGGATGGATGGATAGATAGGTACATGAGTTTAAACAACTTTTTGTTAAAAAAAATGTTTTTGTTAAAAAAAATGTTTTTGTTTGAAAAAGTGAATGTTTTTTAGGCCTGTGTTACATTGATGGATGGAGTGATGGAGTGATGGATGGATGGATGGATAGATAGATGAATAGATGAATATATAGATACATGAGTTTAAACCACTTTTTGTTAAAAAAAATATGTTTTTGTTTGAAAAAGTGAATGTTTTTAGGCCTGTGTTATACATGGATGGATGGAGTGATGGAGTGATGGATGGATGGATGGATGGATGGATAGATAGATAAATAGATAGATAGATGAATAGATGAATATATAGATACATGAGTTTAAACAACTTTTTGTTAAAAAAAAAAAAGTTTTTGTTTGAAAAAGTGAATGTTTTTAGGCCTGTGTTATACATGGATGGATGGAGTGATGGAGTGATGGAGTGATGGAGTGATGGAGTGATGGATGGATGGAGTGATGGATGGATGGATGGATAGATAGATGGATAGATGGATAGATGGATAGATGAGTTTGATCGACTGTTTGTTCATATTTTTTTATTGTTTTGTGTTAAATATTGAAAGTAGTCTTTGGCCTAATGGTTAGTTTGGGTTTAGGGTTAGTTTGGGGCTATGGTTAGGTAGGGAGGTAAAAACGACTTTCACCCTCATTAGTAACCACCCTCATTTGCATAAAGGGCATCTGATTGGCCGAATCTTAACTGTCCATATATCTGCAACGGTGTGTTTTATCTGTACGAAACTTGGTTTATATAGTAATTGATGTATGGCTAGTCGACTGGTGGTGGTTTGGTGCGCCTCTAGCGCCACCAGGTGTGTAGACACGGTACTGCACTTTATTTTTTAGATTTGTTTTTTTTTAACAGGGGTCTATTTTATAAATTGCTGTTGTATCTAGGGTTATTTTATATAGGGGTGGTCTATCCTGGTATATTTTGGGTAGGGTTTGTTTAGGTCCCGCCAGTGGTCAGTGTTTTTTGGTTTTGTTTTCTGTTTTTTTGTGCAGGTGGTGGGTAGGGTTAGCTGGTTAGGTGAGGTAGCGTGCCAGGCCTTTGGCCTTTGACCCTGCATCCATGCAGACGCCCTGACGCAAACTGAACTTGAGTTTTCCCCCAGCTGTTCACCTGTCAATGCAAAATGGTTGCATTTGCCGTGCATATCAGCACGAGTGCTGAAACAGCACCAATGCTGACAGGTAAGTGTCTATTTCTATAGATAGATTGATGGATGGAGTGATGGATGGATGGATGGATGGATGGATGGATGGATGGATGGATGGATGGATGGATGGATGGATGGATGGATGGATAGATAGGTACATGAGTTTAAACAACTTTTTGTTAAAAAAAATGTTTTTGTTAAAAAAAATGTTTTTGTTTGAAAAAGTGAATGTTTTTTAGGCCTGTGTTACATTGATGGATGGAGTGATGGAGTGATGGATGGATGGATGGATAGATAGATGAATAGATGAATATATAGATACATGAGTTTAAACCACTTTTTGTTAAAAAAAATATGTTTTTGTTTGAAAAAGTGAATGTTTTTAGGCCTGTGTTATACATGGATGGATGGAGTGATGGAGTGATGGATGGATGGATGGATGGATGGATAGATAGATAAATAGATAGATAGATGAATAGATGAATATATAGATACATGAGTTTAAACAACTTTTTGTTAAAAAAAAAAAAGTTTTTGTTTGAAAAAGTGAATGTTTTTAGGCCTGTGTTATACATGGATGGATGGAGTGATGGAGTGATGGAGTGATGGAGTGATGGAGTGATGGATGGATGGAGTGATGGATGGATGGATGGATAGATAGATGGATAGATGGATAGATGGATAGATGAGTTTGATCGACTGTTTGTTCATATTTTTTTATTGTTTTGTGTTAAATATTGAAAGTAGTCTTTGGCCTAATGGTTAGTTTGGGTTTAGGGTTAGTTTGGGGCTATGGTTAGGTAGGGAGGTAAAAACGACTTTCACCCTCATTAGTAACCACCCTCATTTGCATAAAGGGCATCTGATTGGCCGAATCTTAACTGTCCATATATCTGCAACGGTGTGTTTTATCTGTACGAAACTTGGTTTATATAGTAATTGATGTATGGCTAGTCGACTGGTGGTGGTTTGGTGCGCCTCTAGCGCCACCAGGTGTGTAGACACGGTACTGCACTTTATTTTTTAGATTTGTTTTTTTTTAACAGGGGTCTATTTTATAAATTGCTGTTGTATCTAGGGTTATTTTATATAGGGGTGGTCTATCCTGGTATATTTTGGGTAGGGTTTGTTTAGGTCCCGCCAGTGGTCAGTGTTTTTTGGTTTTGTTTTCTGTTTTTTTGTGCAGGTGGTGGGTAGGGTTAGCTGGTTAGGTGAGGTAGCGTGCCAGGCCTTTGGCCTTTGACCCTGCATCCATGCAGACGCCCTGACGCAAACTGAACTTGAGTTTTCCCCCAGCTGTTCACCTGTCAATGCAAAATGGTTGCATTTGCCGTGCATATCAGCACGAGTGCTGAAACAGCACCAATGCTGACAGGTAAGTGTCTATTTCTATAGATAGATTGATGGATGGATGATGGATGGATGGATGGATGGATGGATGGATGGATGGATGGATGGATGGATGGATGGATGGATGGATGGATGGATAGATAGGTACATGAGTTTAAACAACTTTTTGTTAAAAAAAATGTTTTTGTTAAAAAAAATGTTTTTGTTTGAAAAAGTGAATGTTTTTTAGGCCTGTGTTACATTGATGGATGGAGTGATGGAGTGATGGATGGATGGATGGATAGATAGATGAATAGATGAATATATAGATACATGAGTTTAAACCACTTTTTGTTAAAAAAAATATGTTTTTGTTTGAAAAAGTGAATGTTTTTAGGCCTGTGTTATACATGGATGGATGGAGTGATGGAGTGATGGATGGATGGATGGATGGATGGATAGATAGATAAATAGATAGATAGATGAATAGATGAATATATAGATACATGAGTTTAAACAACTTTTTGTTAAAAAAAAAAAAGTTTTTGTTTGAAAAAGTGAATGTTTTTAGGCCTGTGTTATACATGGATGGATGGAGTGATGGAGTGATGGAGTGATGGAGTGATGGATGGATGGAGTGATGGATGGATGGATGGATAGATAGATGGATAGATGGATAGATGGATAGATGAGTTTGATCGACTGTTTGTTCATATTTTTTTATTGTTTTGTGTTAAATATTGAAAGTAGTCTTTGGCCTAATGGTTAGTTTGGGTTTAGGGTTAGTTTGGGGCTATGGTTAGGTAGGGAGGTAAAAACGACTTTCACCCTCATTAGTAACCACCCTCATTTGCATAAAGGGCATCTGATTGGCCGAATCTTAACTGTCCATATATCTGCAACGGTGTGTTTTATCTGTACGAAACTTGGTTTATATAGTAATTGATGTATGGCTAGTCGACTGGTGGTGGTTTGGTGCGCCTCTAGCGCCACCAGGTGTGTAGACACGGTACTGCACTTTATTTTTTAGATTTGTTTTTTTTTAACAGGGGTCTATTTTATAAATTGCTGTTGTATCTAGGGTTATTTTATATAGGGGTGGTCTATCCTGGTATATTTTGGGTAGGGTTTGTTTAGGTCCCGCCAGTGGTCAGTGTTTTTTGGTTTTGTTTTCTGTTTTTTTGTGCAGGTGGTGGGTAGGGTTAGCTGGTTAGGTGAGGTAGCGTGCCAGGCCTTTGGCCTTTGACCCTGCATCCATGCAGACGCCCTGACGCAAACTGAACTTGAGTTTTCCCCCAGCTGTTCACCTGTCAATGCAAAATGGTTGCATTTGCCGTGCATATCAGCACGAGTGCTGAAACAGCACCAATGCTGACAGGTAAGTGTCTATTTCTATAGATAGATTGATGGATGGAGTGATGGATGGATGGATGGATGGATGGATGGATGGATGGATGGATGGATGGATGGATGGATGGATGGATGGATGGATAGATAGGTACATGAGTTTAAACAACTTTTTGTTAAAAAAAATGTTTTTGTTAAAAAAAATGTTTTTGTTTGAAAAAGTGAATGTTTTTTAGGCCTGTGTTACATTGATGGATGGAGTGATGGAGTGATGGATGGATGGATGGATAGATAGATGAATAGATGAATATATAGATACATGAGTTTAAACCACTTTTTGTTAAAAAAAATATGTTTTTGTTTGAAAAAGTGAATGTTTTTAGGCCTGTGTTATACATGGATGGATGGAGTGATGGAGTGATGGATGGATGGATGGATGGATGGATAGATAGATAAATAGATAGATAGATGAATAGATGAATATATAGATACATGAGTTTAAACAACTTTTTGTTAAAAAAAAAAAAGTTTTTGTTTGAAAAAGTGAATGTTTTTAGGCCTGTGTTATACATGGATGGATGGAGTGATGGAGTGATGGAGTGATGGAGTGATGGAGTGATGGATGGATGGAGTGATGGATGGATGGATGGATAGATAGATGGATAGATGGATAGATGGATAGATGAGTTTGATCGACTGTTTGTTCATATTTTTTTATTGTTTTGTGTTAAATATTGAAAGTAGTCTTTGGCCTAATGGTTAGTTTGGGTTTAGGGTTAGTTTGGGGCTATGGTTAGGTAGGGAGGTAAAAACGACTTTCACCCTCATTAGTAACCACCCTCATTTGCATAAAGGGCATCTGATTGGCCGAATCTTAACTGTCCATATATCTGCAACGGTGTGTTTTATCTGTACGAAACTTGGTTTATATAGTAATTGATGTATGGCTAGTCGACTGGTGGTGGTTTGGTGCGCCTCTAGCGCCACCAGGTGTGTAGACACGGTACTGCACTTTATTTTTTAGATTTGTTTTTTTTTAACAGGGGTCTATTTTATAAATTGCTGTTGTATCTAGGGTTATTTTATATAGGGGTGGTCTATCCTGGTATATTTTGGGTAGGGTTTGTTTAGGTCCCGCCAGTGGTCAGTGTTTTTTGGTTTTGTTTTCTGTTTTTTTGTGCAGGTGGTGGGTAGGGTTAGCTGGTTAGGTGAGGTAGCGTGCCAGGCCTTTGGCCTTTGACCCTGCATCCATGCAGACGCCCTGACGCAAACTGAACTTGAGTTTTCCCCCAGCTGTTCACCTGTCAATGCAAAATGGTTGCATTTGCCGTGCATATCAGCACGAGTGCTGAAACAGCACCAATGCTGACAGGTAAGTGTCTATTTCTATAGATAGATTGATGGATGGAGTGATGGATGGATGGATGGATGGATGGATGGATGGATGGATGGATGGATGGATGGATGGATGGATGGATGGATGGATAGATAGGTACATGAGTTTAAACAACTTTTTGTTAAAAAAAATGTTTTTGTTAAAAAAAATGTTTTTGTTTGAAAAAGTGAATGTTTTTTAGGCCTGTGTTACATTGATGGATGGAGTGATGGAGTGATGGATGGATGGATGGATAGATAGATGAATAGATGAATATATAGATACATGAGTTTAAACCACTTTTTGTTAAAAAAAATATGTTTTTGTTTGAAAAAGTGAATGTTTTTAGGCCTGTGTTATACATGGATGGATGGAGTGATGGAGTGATGGATGGATGGATGGATGGATGGATAGATAGATAAATAGATAGATAGATGAATAGATGAATATATAGATACATGAGTTTAAACAACTTTTTGTTAAAAAAAAAAAAGTTTTTGTTTGAAAAAGTGAATGTTTTTAGGCCTGTGTTATACATGGATGGATGGAGTGATGGAGTGATGGAGTGATGGAGTGATGGAGTGATGGATGGATGGAGTGATGGATGGATGGATGGATAGATAGATGGATAGATGGATAGATGGATAGATGAGTTTGATCGACTGTTTGTTCATATTTTTTTATTGTTTTGTGTTAAATATTGAAAGTAGTCTTTGGCCTAATGGTTAGTTTGGGTTTAGGGTTAGTTTGGGGCTATGGTTAGGTAGGGAGGTAAAAACGACTTTCACCCTCATTAGTAACCACCCTCATTTGCATAAAGGGCATCTGATTGGCCGAATCTTAACTGTCCATATATCTGCAACGGTGTGTTTTATCTGTACGAAACTTGGTTTATATAGTAATTGATGTATGGCTAGTCGACTGGTGGTGGTTTGGTGCGCCTCTAGCGCCACCAGGTGTGTAGACACGGTACTGCACTTTATTTTTTAGATTTGTTTTTTTTTAACAGGGGTCTATTTTATAAATTGCTGTTGTATCTAGGGTTATTTTATATAGGGGTGGTCTATCCTGGTATATTTTGGGTAGGGTTTGTTTAGGTCCCGCCAGTGGTCAGTGTTTTTTGGTTTTGTTTTCTGTTTTTTTGTGCAGGTGGTGGGTAGGGTTAGCTGGTTAGGTGAGGTAGCGTGCCAGGCCTTTGGCCTTTGACCCTGCATCCATGCAGACGCCCTGACGCAAACTGAACTTGAGTTTTCCCCCAGCTGTTCACCTGTCAATGCAAAATGGTTGCATTTGCCGTGCATATCAGCACGAGTGCTGAAACAGCACCAATGCTGACAGGTAAGTGTCTATTTCTATAGATAGATTGATGGATGGAGTGATGGATGGATGGATGGATGGATGGATGGATGGATGGATGGATGGATGGATGGATGGATGGATGGATGGATGGATAGATAGGTACATGAGTTTAAACAACTTTTTGTTAAAAAAAATGTTTTTGTTAAAAAAAATGTTTTTGTTTGAAAAAGTGAATGTTTTTTAGGCCTGTGTTACATTGATGGATGGAGTGATGGAGTGATGGATGGATGGATGGATAGATAGATGAATAGATGAATATATAGATACATGAGTTTAAACCACTTTTTGTTAAAAAAAATATGTTTTTGTTTGAAAAAGTGAATGTTTTTAGGCCTGTGTTATACATGGATGGATGGAGTGATGGAGTGATGGATGGATGGATGGATGGATGGATAGATAGATAAATAGATAGATAGATGAATAGATGAATATATAGATACATGAGTTTAAACAACTTTTTGTTAAAAAAAAAAAAGTTTTTGTTTGAAAAAGTGAATGTTTTTAGGCCTGTGTTATACATGGATGGATGGAGTGATGGAGTGATGGAGTGATGGAGTGATGGAGTGATGGATGGATGGAGTGATGGATGGATGGATGGATAGATAGATGGATAGATGGATAGATGGATAGATGAGTTTGATCGACTGTTTGTTCATATTTTTTTATTGTTTTGTGTTAAATATTGAAAGTAGTCTTTGGCCTAATGGTTAGTTTGGGTTTAGGGTTAGTTTGGGGCTATGGTTAGGTAGGGAGGTAAAAACGACTTTCACCCTCATTAGTAACCACCCTCATTTGCATAAAGGGCATCTGATTGGCCGAATCTTAACTGTCCATATATCTGCAACGGTGTGTTTTATCTGTACGAAACTTGGTTTATATAGTAATTGATGTATGGCTAGTCGACTGGTGGTGGTTTGGTGCGCCTCTAGCGCCACCAGGTGTGTAGACACGGTACTGCACTTTATTTTTTAGATTTGTTTTTTTTTAACAGGGGTCTATTTTATAAATTGCTGTTGTATCTAGGGTTATTTTATATAGGGGTGGTCTATCCTGGTATATTTTGGGTAGGGTTTGTTTAGGTCCCGCCAGTGGTCAGTGTTTTTTGGTTTTGTTTTCTGTTTTTTTGTGCAGGTGGTGGGTAGGGTTAGCTGGTTAGGTGAGGTAGCGTGCCAGGCCTTTGGCCTTTGACCCTGCATCCATGCAGACGCCCTGACGCAAACTGAACTTGAGTTTTCCCCCAGCTGTTCACCTGTCAATGCAAAATGGTTGCATTTGCCGTGCATATCAGCACGAGTGCTGAAACAGCACCAATGCTGACAGGTAAGTGTCTATTTCTATAGATAGATTGATGGATGGAGTGATGGATGGATGGATGGATGGATGGATGGATGGATGGATGGATGGATGGATGGATGGATGGATGGATGGATGGATAGATAGGTACATGAGTTTAAACAACTTTTTGTTAAAAAAAATGTTTTTGTTAAAAAAAATGTTTTTGTTTGAAAAAGTGAATGTTTTTTAGGCCTGTGTTACATTGATGGATGGAGTGATGGAGTGATGGATGGATGGATGGATAGATAGATGAATAGATGAATATATAGATACATGAGTTTAAACCACTTTTTGTTAAAAAAAATATGTTTTTGTTTGAAAAAGTGAATGTTTTTAGGCCTGTGTTATACATGGATGGATGGAGTGATGGAGTGATGGATGGATGGATGGATGGATGGATAGATAGATAAATAGATAGATAGATGAATAGATGAATATATAGATACATGAGTTTAAACAACTTTTTGTTAAAAAAAAAAAAGTTTTTGTTTGAAAAAGTGAATGTTTTTAGGCCTGTGTTATACATGGATGGATGGAGTGATGGAGTGATGGAGTGATGGAGTGATGGAGTGATGGATGGATGGAGTGATGGATGGATGGATGGATAGATAGATGGATAGATGGATAGATGGATAGATGAGTTTGATCGACTGTTTGTTCATATTTTTTTATTGTTTTGTGTTAAATATTGAAAGTAGTCTTTGGCCTAATGGTTAGTTTGGGTTTAGGGTTAGTTTGGGGCTATGGTTAGGTAGGGAGGTAAAAACGACTTTCACCCTCATTAGTAACCACCCTCATTTGCATAAAGGGCATCTGATTGGCCGAATCTTAACTGTCCATATATCTGCAACGGTGTGTTTTATCTGTACGAAACTTGGTTTATATAGTAATTGATGTATGGCTAGTCGACTGGTGGTGGTTTGGTGCGCCTCTAGCGCCACCAGGTGTGTAGACACGGTACTGCACTTTATTTTTTAGATTTGTTTTTTTTTAACAGGGGTCTATTTTATAAATTGCTGTTGTATCTAGGGTTATTTTATATAGGGGTGGTCTATCCTGGTATATTTTGGGTAGGGTTTGTTTAGGTCCCGCCAGTGGTCAGTGTTTTTTGGTTTTGTTTTCTGTTTTTTTGTGCAGGTGGTGGGTAGGGTTAGCTGGTTAGGTGAGGTAGCGTGCCAGGCCTTTGGCCTTTGACCCTGCATCCATGCAGACGCCCTGACGCAAACTGAACTTGAGTTTTCCCCCAGCTGTTCACCTGTCAATGCAAAATGGTTGCATTTGCCGTGCATATCAGCACGAGTGCTGAAACAGCACCAATGCTGACAGGTAAGTGTCTATTTCTATAGATAGATTGATGGATGGAGTGATGGATGGATGGATGGATGGATGGATGGATGGATGGATGGATGGATGGATGGATGGATGGATGGATGGATGGATAGATAGGTACATGAGTTTAAACAACTTTTTGTTAAAAAAAATGTTTTTGTTAAAAAAAATGTTTTTGTTTGAAAAAGTGAATGTTTTTTAGGCCTGTGTTACATTGATGGATGGAGTGATGGAGTGATGGATGGATGGATGGATAGATAGATGAATAGATGAATATATAGATACATGAGTTTAAACCACTTTTTGTTAAAAAAAATATGTTTTTGTTTGAAAAAGTGAATGTTTTTAGGCCTGTGTTATACATGGATGGATGGAGTGATGGAGTGATGGATGGATGGATGGATGGATGGATAGATAGATAAATAGATAGATAGATGAATAGATGAATATATAGATACATGAGTTTAAACAACTTTTTGTTAAAAAAAAAAAAGTTTTTGTTTGAAAAAGTGAATGTTTTTAGGCCTGTGTTATACATGGATGGATGGAGTGATGGAGTGATGGAGTGATGGAGTGATGGAGTGATGGATGGATGGAGTGATGGATGGATGGATGGATAGATAGATGGATAGATGGATAGATGGATAGATGAGTTTGATCGACTGTTTGTTCATATTTTTTTATTGTTTTGTGTTAAATATTGAAAGTAGTCTTTGGCCTAATGGTTAGTTTGGGTTTAGGGTTAGTTTGGGGCTATGGTTAGGTAGGGAGGTAAAAACGACTTTCACCCTCATTAGTAACCACCCTCATTTGCATAAAGGGCATCTGATTGGCCGAATCTTAACTGTCCATATATCTGCAACGGTGTGTTTTATCTGTACGAAACTTGGTTTATATAGTAATTGATGTATGGCTAGTCGACTGGTGGTGGTTTGGTGCGCCTCTAGCGCCACCAGGTGTGTAGACACGGTACTGCACTTTATTTTTTAGATTTGTTTTTTTTTAACAGGGGTCTATTTTATAAATTGCTGTTGTATCTAGGGTTATTTTATATAGGGGTGGTCTATCCTGGTATATTTTGGGTAGGGTTTGTTTAGGTCCCGCCAGTGGTCAGTGTTTTTTGGTTTTGTTTTCTGTTTTTTTGTGCAGGTGGTGGGTAGGGTTAGCTGGTTAGGTGAGGTAGCGTGCCAGGCCTTTGGCCTTTGACCCTGCATCCATGCAGACGCCCTGACGCAAACTGAACTTGAGTTTTCCCCCAGCTGTTCACCTGTCAATGCAAAATGGTTGCATTTGCCGTGCATATCAGCACGAGTGCTGAAACAGCACCAATGCTGACAGGTAAGTGTCTATTTCTATAGATAGATTGATGGATGGAGTGATGGATGGATGGATGGATGGATGGATGGATGGATGGATGGATGGATGGATGGATGGATGGATGGATGGATGGATGGATAGGGTTAGGGTTAGGGTTAGGGTTAGGGTTAGGGTTAGGTAGGGAGGTAAAAACGACTTTCACCCTCATTAGTAACCACCCTCATTTGCATAAAGGGCATCTGATTGGCCGAATCTTAACTGTCCATATATCTGCAACGGTGTGTTTTATCTGTACGAAACTTGGTTTATATAGTAATTGATGTATGGCTAGTCGACTGGTGGTGGTTTGGTGCGCCTCTAGCGCCACCAGGTGTGTAGACACGGTACTGCACTTTATTTTTTAGATTTGTTTTTTTTTAACAGGGGTCTATTTTATAAATTGCTGTTGTATCTAGGGTTATTTTATATAGGGGTGGTCTATCCTGGTATATTTTGGGTAGGGTTTGTTTAGGTCCCGCCAGTGGTCAGTGTTTTTTGGTTTTGTTTTCTGTTTTTTTGTGCAGGTGGTGGGTAGGGTTAGCTGGTTAGGTGAGGTAGCGTGCCAGGCCTTTGGCCTTTGACCCTGCATCCATGCAGACGCCCTGACGCAAACTGAACTTGAGTTTTCCCCCAGCTGTTCACCTGTCAATGCAAAATGGTTGCATTTGCCGTGCATATCAGCACGAGTGCTGAAACAGCACCAATGCTGACAGGTAAGTGTCTATTTCTATAGATAGATTGATGGATGGAGTGATGGATGGATGGATGGATGGATGGATGGATGGATGGATGGATGGATGGATGGATGGATGGATGGATGGATGGATAGATAGGTACATGAGTTTAAACAACTTTTTGTTAAAAAAAATGTTTTTGTTAAAAAAAATGTTTTTGTTTGAAAAAGTGAATGTTTTTTAGGCCTGTGTTACATTGATGGATGGAGTGATGGAGTGATGGATGGATGGATGGATAGATAGATGAATAGATGAATATATAGATACATGAGTTTAAACCACTTTTTGTTAAAAAAAATATGTTTTTGTTTGAAAAAGTGAATGTTTTTAGGCCTGTGTTATACATGGATGGATGGAGTGATGGAGTGATGGATGGATGGATGGATGGATGGATAGATAGATAAATAGATAGATAGATGAATAGATGAATATATAGATACATGAGTTTAAACAACTTTTTGTTAAAAAAAAAAAAGTTTTTGTTTGAAAAAGTGAATGTTTTTAGGCCTGTGTTATACATGGATGGATGGAGTGATGGAGTGATGGAGTGATGGAGTGATGGAGTGATGGATGGATGGAGTGATGGATGGATGGATGGATAGATAGATGGATAGATGGATAGATGGATAGATGAGTTTGATCGACTGTTTGTTCATATTTTTTTATTGTTTTGTGTTAAATATTGAAAGTAGTCTTTGGCCTAATGGTTAGTTTGGGTTTAGGGTTAGTTTGGGGCTATGGTTAGGTAGGGAGGTAAAAACGACTTTCACCCTCATTAGTAACCACCCTCATTTGCATAAAGGGCATCTGATTGGCCGAATCTTAACTGTCCATATATCTGCAACGGTGTGTTTTATCTGTACGAAACTTGGTTTATATAGTAATTGATGTATGGCTAGTCGACTGGTGGTGGTTTGGTGCGCCTCTAGCGCCACCAGGTGTGTAGACACGGTACTGCACTTTATTTTTTAGATTTGTTTTTTTTTAACAGGGGTCTATTTTATAAATTGCTGTTGTATCTAGGGTTATTTTATATAGGGGTGGTCTATCCTGGTATATTTTGGGTAGGGTTTGTTTAGGTCCCGCCAGTGGTCAGTGTTTTTTGGTTTTGTTTTCTGTTTTTTTGTGCAGGTGGTGGGTAGGGTTAGCTGGTTAGGTGAGGTAGCGTGCCAGGCCTTTGGCCTTTGACCCTGCATCCATGCAGACGCCCTGACGCAAACTGAACTTGAGTTTTCCCCCAGCTGTTCACCTGTCAATGCAAAATGGTTGCATTTGCCGTGCATATCAGCACGAGTGCTGAAACAGCACCAATGCTGACAGGTAAGTGTCTATTTCTATAGATAGATTGATGGATGGAGTGATGGATGGATGGATGGATGGATGGATGGATGGATGGATGGATGGATGGATGGATGGATGGATGGATGGATGGATGGATAGATAGGTACATGAGTTTAAACAACTTTTTGTTAAAAAAAATGTTTTTGTTAAAAAAAATGTTTTTGTTTGAAAAAGTGAATGTTTTTTAGGCCTGTGTTACATTGATGGATGGAGTGATGGAGTGATGGATGGATGGATGGATAGATAGATGAATAGATGAATATATAGATACATGAGTTTAAACCACTTTTTGTTAAAAAAAATATGTTTTTGTTTGAAAAAGTGAATGTTTTTAGGCCTGTGTTATACATGGATGGATGGAGTGATGGAGTGATGGATGGATGGATGGATGGATGGATAGATAGATAAATAGATAGATAGATGAATAGATGAATATATAGATACATGAGTTTAAACAACTTTTTGTTAAAAAAAAAAAAGTTTTTGTTTGAAAAAGTGAATGTTTTTAGGCCTGTGTTATACATGGATGGATGGAGTGATGGAGTGATGGAGTGATGGAGTGATGGAGTGATGGATGGATGGAGTGATGGATGGATGGATGGATAGATAGATGGATAGATGGATAGATGGATAGATGAGTTTGATCGACTGTTTGTTCATATTTTTTTATTGTTTTGTGTTAAATATTGAAAGTAGTCTTTGGCCTAATGGTTAGTTTGGGTTTAGGGTTAGTTTGGGGCTATGGTTAGGTAGGGAGGTAAAAACGACTTTCACCCTCATTAGTAACCACCCTCATTTGCATAAAGGGCATCTGATTGGCCGAATCTTAACTGTCCATATATCTGCAACGGTGTGTTTTATCTGTACGAAACTTGGTTTATATAGTAATTGATGTATGGCTAGTCGACTGGTGGTGGTTTGGTGCGCCTCTAGCGCCACCAGGTGTGTAGACACGGTACTGCACTTTATTTTTTAGATTTGTTTTTTTTTAACAGGGGTCTATTTTATAAATTGCTGTTGTATCTAGGGTTATTTTATATAGGGGTGGTCTATCCTGGTATATTTTGGGTAGGGTTTGTTTAGGTCCCGCCAGTGGTCAGTGTTTTTTGGTTTTGTTTTCTGTTTTTTTGTGCAGGTGGTGGGTAGGGTTAGCTGGTTAGGTGAGGTAGCGTGCCAGGCCTTTGGCCTTTGACCCTGCATCCATGCAGACGCCCTGACGCAAACTGAACTTGAGTTTTCCCCCAGCTGTTCACCTGTCAATGCAAAATGGTTGCATTTGCCGTGCATATCAGCACGAGTGCTGAAACAGCACCAATGCTGACAGGTAAGTGTCTATTTCTATAGATAGATTGATGGATGGAGTGATGGATGGATGGATGGATGGATGGATGGATGGATGGATGGATGGATGGATGGATGGATGGATGGATGGATGGATAGATAGGTACATGAGTTTAAACAACTTTTTGTTAAAAAAAATGTTTTTGTTAAAAAAAATGTTTTTGTTTGAAAAAGTGAATGTTTTTTAGGCCTGTGTTACATTGATGGATGGAGTGATGGAGTGATGGATGGATGGATGGATAGATAGATGAATAGATGAATATATAGATACATGAGTTTAAACCACTTTTTGTTAAAAAAAATATGTTTTTGTTTGAAAAAGTGAATGTTTTTAGGCCTGTGTTATACATGGATGGATGGAGTGATGGAGTGATGGATGGATGGATGGATGGATGGATAGATAGATAAATAGATAGATAGATGAATAGATGAATATATAGATACATGAGTTTAAACAACTTTTTGTTAAAAAAAAAAAAGTTTTTGTTTGAAAAAGTGAATGTTTTTAGGCCTGTGTTATACATGGATGGATGGAGTGATGGAGTGATGGAGTGATGGAGTGATGGAGTGATGGATGGATGGAGTGATGGATGGATGGATGGATAGATAGATGGATAGATGGATAGATGGATAGATGAGTTTGATCGACTGTTTGTTCATATTTTTTTATTGTTTTGTGTTAAATATTGAAAGTAGTCTTTGGCCTAATGGTTAGTTTGGGTTTAGGGTTAGTTTGGGGCTATGGTTAGGTAGGGAGGTAAAAACGACTTTCACCCTCATTAGTAACCACCCTCATTTGCATAAAGGGCATCTGATTGGCCGAATCTTAACTGTCCATATATCTGCAACGGTGTGTTTTATCTGTACGAAACTTGGTTTATATAGTAATTGATGTATGGCTAGTCGACTGGTGGTGGTTTGGTGCGCCTCTAGCGCCACCAGGTGTGTAGACACGGTACTGCACTTTATTTTTTAGATTTGTTTTTTTTTAACAGGGGTCTATTTTATAAATTGCTGTTGTATCTAGGGTTATTTTATATAGGGGTGGTCTATCCTGGTATATTTTGGGTAGGGTTTGTTTAGGTCCCGCCAGTGGTCAGTGTTTTTTGGTTTTGTTTTCTGTTTTTTTGTGCAGGTGGTGGGTAGGGTTAGCTGGTTAGGTGAGGTAGCGTGCCAGGCCTTTGGCCTTTGACCCTGCATCCATGCAGACGCCCTGACGCAAACTGAACTTGAGTTTTCCCCCAGCTGTTCACCTGTCAATGCAAAATGGTTGCATTTGCCGTGCATATCAGCACGAGTGCTGAAACAGCACCAATGCTGACAGGTAAGTGTCTATTTCTATAGATAGATTGATGGATGGAGTGATGGATGGATGGATGGATGGATGGATGGATGGATGGATGGATGGATGGATGGATGGATGGATGGATGGATGGATAGATAGGTACATGAGTTTAAACAACTTTTTGTTAAAAAAAATGTTTTTGTTAAAAAAAATGTTTTTGTTTGAAAAAGTGAATGTTTTTTAGGCCTGTGTTACATTGATGGATGGAGTGATGGAGTGATGGATGGATGGATGGATAGATAGATGAATAGATGAATATATAGATACATGAGTTTAAACCACTTTTTGTTAAAAAAAATATGTTTTTGTTTGAAAAAGTGAATGTTTTTAGGCCTGTGTTATACATGGATGGATGGAGTGATGGAGTGATGGATGGATGGATGGATGGATGGATAGATAGATAAATAGATAGATAGATGAATAGATGAATATATAGATACATGAGTTTAAACAACTTTTTGTTAAAAAAAAAAAAGTTTTTGTTTGAAAAAGTGAATGTTTTTAGGCCTGTGTTATACATGGATGGATGGAGTGATGGAGTGATGGAGTGATGGAGTGATGGAGTGATGGATGGATGGAGTGATGGATGGATGGATGGATAGATAGATGGATAGATGGATAGATGGATAGATGAGTTTGATCGACTGTTTGTTCATATTTTTTTATTGTTTTGTGTTAAATATTGAAAGTAGTCTTTGGCCTAATGGTTAGTTTGGGTTTAGGGTTAGTTTGGGGCTATGGTTAGGTAGGGAGGTAAAAACGACTTTCACCCTCATTAGTAACCACCCTCATTTGCATAAAGGGCATCTGATTGGCCGAATCTTAACTGTCCATATATCTGCAACGGTGTGTTTTATCTGTACGAAACTTGGTTTATATAGTAATTGATGTATGGCTAGTCGACTGGTGGTGGTTTGGTGCGCCTCTAGCGCCACCAGGTGTGTAGACACGGTACTGCACTTTATTTTTTAGATTTGTTTTTTTTTAACAGGGGTCTATTTTATAAATTGCTGTTGTATCTAGGGTTATTTTATATAGGGGTGGTCTATCCTGGTATATTTTGGGTAGGGTTTGTTTAGGTCCCGCCAGTGGTCAGTGTTTTTTGGTTTTGTTTTCTGTTTTTTTGTGCAGGTGGTGGGTAGGGTTAGCTGGTTAGGTGAGGTAGCGTGCCAGGCCTTTGGCCTTTGACCCTGCATCCATGCAGACGCCCTGACGCAAACTGAACTTGAGTTTTCCCCCAGCTGTTCACCTGTCAATGCAAAATGGTTGCATTTGCCGTGCATATCAGCACGAGTGCTGAAACAGCACCAATGCTGACAGGTAAGTGTCTATTTCTATAGATAGATTGATGGATGGAGTGATGGATGGATGGATGGATGGATGGATGGATGGATGGATGGATGGATGGATGGATGGATGGATGGATGGATGGATGGATAGATAGGTACATGAGTTTAAACAACTTTTTGTTAAAAAAAATGTTTTTGTTAAAAAAAATGTTTTTGTTTGAAAAAGTGAATGTTTTTTAGGCCTGTGTTACATTGATGGATGGAGTGATGGAGTGATGGATGGATGGATGGATAGATAGATGAATAGATGAATATATAGATACATGAGTTTAAACCACTTTTTGTTAAAAAAAATATGTTTTTGTTTGAAAAAGTGAATGTTTTTAGGCCTGTGTTATACATGGATGGATGGAGTGATGGAGTGATGGATGGATGGATGGATGGATGGATAGATAGATAAATAGATAGATAGATGAATAGATGAATATATAGATACATGAGTTTAAACAACTTTTTGTTAAAAAAAAAAAAGTTTTTGTTTGAAAAAGTGAATGTTTTTAGGCCTGTGTTATACATGGATGGATGGAGTGATGGAGTGATGGAGTGATGGAGTGATGGAGTGATGGATGGATGGAGTGATGGATGGATGGATGGATAGATAGATGGATAGATGGATAGATGGATAGATGAGTTTGATCGACTGTTTGTTCATATTTTTTTATTGTTTTGTGTTAAATATTGAAAGTAGTCTTTGGCCTAATGGTTAGTTTGGGTTTAGGGTTAGTTTGGGGCTATGGTTAGGTAGGGAGGTAAAAACGACTTTCACCCTCATTAGTAACCACCCTCATTTGCATAAAGGGCATCTGATTGGCCGAATCTTAACTGTCCATATATCTGCAACGGTGTGTTTTATCTGTACGAAACTTGGTTTATATAGTAATTGATGTATGGCTAGTCGACTGGTGGTGGTTTGGTGCGCCTCTAGCGCCACCAGGTGTGTAGACACGGTACTGCACTTTATTTTTTAGATTTGTTTTTTTTTAACAGGGGTCTATTTTATAAATTGCTGTTGTATCTAGGGTTATTTTATATAGGGGTGGTCTATCCTGGTATATTTTGGGTAGGGTTTGTTTAGGTCCCGCCAGTGGTCAGTGTTTTTTGGTTTTGTTTTCTGTTTTTTTGTGCAGGTGGTGGGTAGGGTTAGCTGGTTAGGTGAGGTAGCGTGCCAGGCCTTTGGCCTTTGACCCTGCATCCATGCAGACGCCCTGACGCAAACTGAACTTGAGTTTTCCCCCAGCTGTTCACCTGTCAATGCAAAATGGTTGCATTTGCCGTGCATATCAGCACGAGTGCTGAAACAGCACCAATGCTGACAGGTAAGTGTCTATTTCTATAGATAGATTGATGGATGGAGTGATGGATGGATGGATGGATGGATGGATGGATGGATGGATGGATGGATGGATGGATGGATGGATGGATGGATGGATGGATAGATAGGTACATGAGTTTAAACAACTTTTTGTTAAAAAAAATGTTTTTGTTAAAAAAAATGTTTTTGTTTGAAAAAGTGAATGTTTTTTAGGCCTGTGTTACATTGATGGATGGAGTGATGGAGTGATGGATGGATGGATGGATAGATAGATGAATAGATGAATATATAGATACATGAGTTTAAACCACTTTTTGTTAAAAAAAATATGTTTTTGTTTGAAAAAGTGAATGTTTTTAGGCCTGTGTTATACATGGATGGATGGAGTGATGGAGTGATGGATGGATGGATGGATGGATGGATAGATAGATAAATAGATAGATAGATGAATAGATGAATATATAGATACATGAGTTTAAACAACTTTTTGTTAAAAAAAAAAAAGTTTTTGTTTGAAAAAGTGAATGTTTTTAGGCCTGTGTTATACATGGATGGATGGAGTGATGGAGTGATGGAGTGATGGAGTGATGGAGTGATGGATGGATGGAGTGATGGATGGATGGATGGATAGATAGATGGATAGATGGATAGATGGATAGATGAGTTTGATCGACTGTTTGTTCATATTTTTTTATTGTTTTGTGTTAAATATTGAAAGTAGTCTTTGGCCTAATGGTTAGTTTGGGTTTAGGGTTAGTTTGGGGCTATGGTTAGGTAGGGAGGTAAAAACGACTTTCACCCTCATTAGTAACCACCCTCATTTGCATAAAGGGCATCTGATTGGCCGAATCTTAACTGTCCATATATCTGCAACGGTGTGTTTTATCTGTACGAAACTTGGTTTATATAGTAATTGATGTATGGCTAGTCGACTGGTGGTGGTTTGGTGCGCCTCTAGCGCCACCAGGTGTGTAGACACGGTACTGCACTTTATTTTTTAGATTTGTTTTTTTTTAACAGGGGTCTATTTTATAAATTGCTGTTGTATCTAGGGTTATTTTATATAGGGGTGGTCTATCCTGGTATATTTTGGGTAGGGTTTGTTTAGGTCCCGCCAGTGGTCAGTGTTTTTTGGTTTTGTTTTCTGTTTTTTTGTGCAGGTGGTGGGTAGGGTTAGCTGGTTAGGTGAGGTAGCGTTAGGGTTAGGGTGAGGGTTAGGGTTAGGGTTAGGGTTAGGTAGGGAGGTAAAAACGACTTTCACCCTCATTAGTAACCACCCTCATTTGCATAAAGGGCATCTGATTGGCCGAATCTTAACTGTCCATATATCTGCAACGGTGTGTTTTATCTGTACGAAACTTGGTTTATATAGTAATTGATGTATGGCTAGTCGACTGGTGGTGGTTTGGTGCGCCTCTAGCGCCACCAGGTGTGTAGACACGGTACTGCACTTTATTTTTTAGATTTGTTTTTTTTTAACAGGGGTCTATTTTATAAATTGCTGTTGTATCTAGGGTTATTTTATATAGGGGTGGTCTATCCTGGTATATTTTGGGTAGGGTTTGTTTAGGTCCCGCCAGTGGTCAGTGTTTTTTGGTTTTGTTTTCTGTTTTTTTGTGCAGGTGGTGGGTAGGGTTAGCTGGTTAGGTGAGGTAGCGTGCCAGGCCTTTGGCCTTTGACCCTGCATCCATGCAGACGCCCTGACGCAAACTGAACTTGAGTTTTCCCCCAGCTGTTCACCTGTCAATGCAAAATGGTTGCATTTGCCGTGCATATCAGCACGAGTGCTGAAACAGCACCAATGCTGACAGGTAAGTGTCTATTTCTATAGATAGATTGATGGATGGAGTGATGGATGGATGGATGGATGGATGGATGGATGGATGGATGGATGGATGGATGGATGGATGGATGGATGGATGGATGGATAGATAGGTACATGAGTTTAAACAACTTTTTGTTAAAAAAAATGTTTTTGTTAAAAAAAATGTTTTTGTTTGAAAAAGTGAATGTTTTTTAGGCCTGTGTTACATTGATGGATGGAGTGATGGAGTGATGGATGGATGGATGGATAGATAGATGAATAGATGAATATATAGATACATGAGTTTAAACCACTTTTTGTTAAAAAAAATATGTTTTTGTTTGAAAAAGTGAATGTTTTTAGGCCTGTGTTATACATGGATGGATGGAGTGATGGAGTGATGGATGGATGGATGGATGGATGGATAGATAGATAAATAGATAGATAGATGAATAGATGAATATATAGATACATGAGTTTAAACAACTTTTTGTTAAAAAAAAAAAAGTTTTTGTTTGAAAAAGTGAATGTTTTTAGGCCTGTGTTATACATGGATGGATGGAGTGATGGAGTGATGGAGTGATGGAGTGATGGAGTGATGGATGGATGGAGTGATGGATGGATGGATGGATAGATAGATGGATAGATGGATAGATGGATAGATGAGTTTGATCGACTGTTTGTTCATATTTTTTTATTGTTTTGTGTTAAATATTGAAAGTAGTCTTTGGCCTAATGGTTAGTTTGGGTTTAGGGTTAGTTTGGGGCTATGGTTAGGTAGGGAGGTAAAAACGACTTTCACCCTCATTAGTAACCACCCTCATTTGCATAAAGGGCATCTGATTGGCCGAATCTTAACTGTCCATATATCTGCAACGGTGTGTTTTATCTGTACGAAACTTGGTTTATATAGTAATTGATGTATGGCTAGTCGACTGGTGGTGGTTTGGTGCGCCTCTAGCGCCACCAGGTGTGTAGACACGGTACTGCACTTTATTTTTTAGATTTGTTTTTTTTTAACAGGGGTCTATTTTATAAATTGCTGTTGTATCTAGGGTTATTTTATATAGGGGTGGTCTATCCTGGTATATTTTGGGTAGGGTTTGTTTAGGTCCCGCCAGTGGTCAGTGTTTTTTGGTTTTGTTTTCTGTTTTTTTGTGCAGGTGGTGGGTAGGGTTAGCTGGTTAGGTGAGGTAGCGTGCCAGGCCTTTGGCCTTTGACCCTGCATCCATGCAGACGCCCTGACGCAAACTGAACTTGAGTTTTCCCCCAGCTGTTCACCTGTCAATGCAAAATGGTTGCATTTGCCGTGCATATCAGCACGAGTGCTGAAACAGCACCAATGCTGACAGGTAAGTGTCTATTTCTATAGATAGATTGATGGATGGAGTGATGGATGGATGGATGGATGGATGGATGGATGGATGGATGGATGGATGGATGGATGGATGGATGGATGGATGGATAGATAGGTACATGAGTTTAAACAACTTTTTGTTAAAAAAAATGTTTTTGTTAAAAAAAATGTTTTTGTTTGAAAAAGTGAATGTTTTTTAGGCCTGTGTTACATTGATGGATGGAGTGATGGAGTGATGGATGGATGGATGGATAGATAGATGAATAGATGAATATATAGATACATGAGTTTAAACCACTTTTTGTTAAAAAAAATATGTTTTTGTTTGAAAAAGTGAATGTTTTTAGGCCTGTGTTATACATGGATGGATGGAGTGATGGAGTGATGGATGGATGGATGGATGGATGGATAGATAGATAAATAGATAGATAGATGAATAGATGAATATATAGATACATGAGTTTAAACAACTTTTTGTTAAAAAAAAAAAAGTTTTTGTTTGAAAAAGTGAATGTTTTTAGGCCTGTGTTATACATGGATGGATGGAGTGATGGAGTGATGGAGTGATGGAGTGATGGAGTGATGGATGGATGGAGTGATGGATGGATGGATGGATAGATAGATGGATAGATGGATAGATGGATAGATGAGTTTGATCGACTGTTTGTTCATATTTTTTTATTGTTTTGTGTTAAATATTGAAAGTAGTCTTTGGCCTAATGGTTAGTTTGGGTTTAGGGTTAGTTTGGGGCTATGGTTAGGTAGGGAGGTAAAAACGACTTTCACCCTCATTAGTAACCACCCTCATTTGCATAAAGGGCATCTGATTGGCCGAATCTTAACTGTCCATATATCTGCAACGGTGTGTTTTATCTGTACGAAACTTGGTTTATATAGTAATTGATGTATGGCTAGTCGACTGGTGGTGGTTTGGTGCGCCTCTAGCGCCACCAGGTGTGTAGACACGGTACTGCACTTTATTTTTTAGATTTGTTTTTTTTTAACAGGGGTCTATTTTATAAATTGCTGTTGTATCTAGGGTTATTTTATATAGGGGTGGTCTATCCTGGTATATTTTGGGTAGGGTTTGTTTAGGTCCCGCCAGTGGTCAGTGTTTTTTGGTTTTGTTTTCTGTTTTTTTGTGCAGGTGGTGGGTAGGGTTAGCTGGTTAGGTGAGGTAGCGTGCCAGGCCTTTGGCCTTTGACCCTGCATCCATGCAGACGCCCTGACGCAAACTGAACTTGAGTTTTCCCCCAGCTGTTCACCTGTCAATGCAAAATGGTTGCATTTGCCGTGCATATCAGCACGAGTGCTGAAACAGCACCAATGCTGACAGGTAAGTGTCTATTTCTATAGATAGATTGATGGATGGAGTGATGGATGGATGGATGGATGGATGGATGGATGGATGGATGGATGGATGGATGGATGGATGGATGGATGGATGGATAGATAGGTACATGAGTTTAAACAACTTTTTGTTAAAAAAAATGTTTTTGTTAAAAAAAATGTTTTTGTTTGAAAAAGTGAATGTTTTTTAGGCCTGTGTTACATTGATGGATGGAGTGATGGAGTGATGGATGGATGGATGGATAGATAGATGAATAGATGAATATATAGATACATGAGTTTAAACCACTTTTTGTTAAAAAAAATATGTTTTTGTTTGAAAAAGTGAATGTTTTTAGGCCTGTGTTATACATGGATGGATGGAGTGATGGAGTGATGGATGGATGGATGGATGGATGGATAGATAGATAAATAGATAGATAGATGAATAGATGAATATATAGATACATGAGTTTAAACAACTTTTTGTTAAAAAAAAAAAAGTTTTTGTTTGAAAAAGTGAATGTTTTTAGGCCTGTGTTATACATGGATGGATGGAGTGATGGAGTGATGGAGTGATGGAGTGATGGAGTGATGGATGGATGGAGTGATGGATGGATGGATGGATAGATAGATGGATAGATGGATAGATGGATAGATGAGTTTGATCGACTGTTTGTTCATATTTTTTTATTGTTTTGTGTTAAATATTGAAAGTAGTCTTTGGCCTAATGGTTAGTTTGGGTTTAGGGTTAGTTTGGGGCTATGGTTAGGTAGGGAGGTAAAAACGACTTTCACCCTCATTAGTAACCACCCTCATTTGCATAAAGGGCATCTGATTGGCCGAATCTTAACTGTCCATATATCTGCAACGGTGTGTTTTATCTGTACGAAACTTGGTTTATATAGTAATTGATGTATGGCTAGTCGACTGGTGGTGGTTTGGTGCGCCTCTAGCGCCACCAGGTGTGTAGACACGGTACTGCACTTTATTTTTTAGATTTGTTTTTTTTTAACAGGGGTCTATTTTATAAATTGCTGTTGTATCTAGGGTTATTTTATATAGGGGTGGTCTATCCTGGTATATTTTGGGTAGGGTTTGTTTAGGTCCCGCCAGTGGTCAGTGTTTTTTGGTTTTGTTTTCTGTTTTTTTGTGCAGGTGGTGGGTAGGGTTAGCTGGTTAGGTGAGGTAGCGTGCCAGGCCTTTGGCCTTTGACCCTGCATCCATGCAGACGCCCTGACGCAAACTGAACTTGAGTTTTCCCCCAGCTGTTCACCTGTCAATGCAAAATGGTTGCATTTGCCGTGCATATCAGCACGAGTGCTGAAACAGCACCAATGCTGACAGGTAAGTGTCTATTTCTATAGATAGATTGATGGATGGAGTGATGGATGGATGGATGGATGGATGGATGGATGGATGGATGGATGGATGGATGGATGGATGGATGGATGGATAGATAGGTACATGAGTTTAAACAACTTTTTGTTAAAAAAAATGTTTTTGTTAAAAAAAATGTTTTTGTTTGAAAAAGTGAATGTTTTTTAGGCCTGTGTTACATTGATGGATGGAGTGATGGAGTGATGGATGGATGGATGGATAGATAGATGAATAGATGAATATATAGATACATGAGTTTAAACCACTTTTTGTTAAAAAAAATATGTTTTTGTTTGAAAAAGTGAATGTTTTTAGGCCTGTGTTATACATGGATGGATGGAGTGATGGAGTGATGGATGGATGGATGGATGGATGGATAGATAGATAAATAGATAGATAGATGAATAGATGAATATATAGATACATGAGTTTAAACAACTTTTTGTTAAAAAAAAAAAAGTTTTTGTTTGAAAAAGTGAATGTTTTTAGGCCTGTGTTATACATGGATGGATGGAGTGATGGAGTGATGGAGTGATGGAGTGATGGATGGATGGAGTGATGGATGGATGGATGGATAGATAGATGGATAGATGGATAGATGGATAGATGAGTTTGATCGACTGTTTGTTCATATTTTTTTATTGTTTTGTGTTAAATATTGAAAGTAGTCTTTGGCCTAATGGTTAGTTTGGGTTTAGGGTTAGTTTGGGGCTATGGTTAGGTAGGGAGGTAAAAACGACTTTCACCCTCATTAGTAACCACCCTCATTTGCATAAAGGGCATCTGATTGGCCGAATCTTAACTGTCCATATATCTGCAACGGTGTGTTTTATCTGTACGAAACTTGGTTTATATAGTAATTGATGTATGGCTAGTCGACTGGTGGTGGTTTGGTGCGCCTCTAGCGCCACCAGGTGTGTAGACACGGTACTGCACTTTATTTTTTAGATTTGTTTTTTTTTAACAGGGGTCTATTTTATAAATTGCTGTTGTATCTAGGGTTATTTTATATAGGGGTGGTCTATCCTGGTATATTTTGGGTAGGGTTTGTTTAGGTCCCGCCAGTGGTCAGTGTTTTTTGGTTTTGTTTTCTGTTTTTTTGTGCAGGTGGTGGGTAGGGTTAGCTGGTTAGGTGAGGTAGCGTGCCAGGCCTTTGGCCTTTGACCCTGCATCCATGCAGACGCCCTGACGCAAACTGAACTTGAGTTTTCCCCCAGCTGTTCACCTGTCAATGCAAAATGGTTGCATTTGCCGTGCATATCAGCACGAGTGCTGAAACAGCACCAATGCTGACAGGTAAGTGTCTATTTCTATAGATAGATTGATGGATGGATGGATGGATGGATGGATGGATGGATGGATGGATGGATGGATGGATGGATGGATGGATGGATGGATGGATGGATGGATGGATAGATAGGTACATGAGTTTAAACAACTTTTTGTTAAAAAAAATGTTTTTGTTAAAAAAAATGTTTTTGTTTGAAAAAGTGAA
>NW_028175451.1:0-65078 GCF_951802725.1 Rutilus rutilus
ACTCTTGCAAGGAAATATACTACCTTGATATATTAATTGTGCCTGCACTCTGAGATGCAAAGTGAAAGGAAACCAGAAAAAAGAACCTTATGCATATAAAAGAATGCCCGGCATGTGGGGTAATGCGGAGTATGTAATTACACCAGTAGCCGGATGCAAGGAAAATAAATTAGGATGGATTCTTCACAGGTCTGTACGTGACAGGAGAACCAGATACAAGGAATAATTCATAATATACCGTATCTTAGTGTTGTGTCCCTGATTCTATCATTAATAATATGCCTTATATGAACCGGTTGGTGGTCTCTTACTACATTAATATGATTAAACTAAATCTTAGTTGTATATTTCGAGGAAAAATGTGAGATCCATATCTAGGGGAATTATCTATTTCTTAAGTTAAAATAAAATATTTCTGAGTTTAACAATTTGCTTTATGTACGTCTTGAACGTTAGTACTTGCTTTTAGGTTAATATAAATGAATGGTGATAATACATATATATGTACTAACACAGTACATGATATTGTGCATAGTATGCACTATCATATACGCGACCATCAGAAGATAGTTTAATTTAGAATTCTGGCTTTGGGAGCCAGGGGTGGGAGTTAAAATCTCCTTTTTCTGGGCGCTAGGAGGGAATTTAACCCTCGATCTTCGGATTACAAGACCGATGCTTTCAAGCTAAGCTACTAGGGCAGGCTCATTTCAATGCTTTATTTTCCGCTCATCCTGCTAGCGGGACAAGAACGAGGAAAAGTGCAAAGTATAGAATGGATGCAACTTGGCCAATAATGATATATGGGTGTTCTACGGGCATGCCTCCGATTCATGTTAAGATAAATATATCTGCAACTAGGGTTCAGAATAAAAATTGTGTCACAGGGCGGAAAGTTAGTCCTCGTTGTTTTGAGGTGTGTAAGACTGGGACAACTATTAGCACTAGAATGCTGAATAGTAGTGCGAGGACCCCTCCTAGCTTGTTCGGGATGGATCGGAGGATGGCGTAGGCAAATAAGAAGTATCATTCTGGCTGAATATGTGGGGGTGTCACGAGTGGGTTTGCTGGCGTAAAGTTTTCTGGGTCACCTAATAGGTTAGGAGAAAATAATGTTAGGGAGGTGAGAGCTAGTAACATAATTACAAAGCCAAGGAGGTCTTTGTATGAAAAATACGGGTGGAAAGAAATTTTATCTGCGTCGGAGTTTAGTCCGGCCGGGTTGTTTGATCCCGTCTCGTGTAAAAACAGTAAGTGTAGAACGGTTGCGCCGGCGACGACAAATGGAAAGAGAAAGTGGAATGCGAAGAACCGTGTAAGGGTTGCGTTATCTACTGAGAAACCTCCCCAGATTCACTGAACAAGGGTATCTCCCATGTAAGGGACCGCTGAGAGGAGGTTTGTGATTACGGTGGCGCCTCAGAAGGATATTTGCCCCCATGGTAGTACGTAGCCAACGAAGGCTGTCATTATAACCAGGAGGAATAGAACCACACCAATGTTTCAGGTTTCCTTATAAAGGTATGACCCGTAATATAGGCCTCGTGCGATATGTATATAAAGACAGATGAAGAAGAAGGATGCTCCATTAGCATGTAGGTTTCGGATAAGTCAGCCGTAGTTGACGTCTCGGCAGATGTGGGTCACCGATGAAAACGCGGTTGAGATGTCAGAGGTATAGTGTATAGCTAAGAATAGTCCTGTCAGGATTTGGGTAATTAAACATAACCCTAGCAGGGACCCGAAGTTTCATAGTGCTGAGATGTTAGATGGTGTCGGAAGGTCGACTAGCGCGTCATTAGCGATTTTTATTAGTGGATGGGTTTTTCGTAGGCTTGCCATTACTGTTCTTGTAGTTGAATTACAACGGTGGTTCTTCAAGTCACTGGTCTCGGTTAAAATCCGAGTAAGAATTATGACCTATTTTGTGTTTTTATTGTTGGTAGCTTTAATTGTGGGCTTAATCGCTGTTGCGTCTAACCCTACGCCCTACTTTGCTGCTTTAGGTTTGGTGGTGGCAGCTGGGGTGGGGTGTGGGGTGTTAGTCGGCTGTGGGGGCTCTTTCTTATCTTTAGTTTTGTTCTTAATTTATTTGGGGGGGATGCTCGTAGTATTTGCCTATTCGGCAGCTTTGGCTGCTGAGCCCTTTCCGGAGGCCTGGGGAAGTCGTTCGGTGGCCGGTTACGTGTTAGTCTATTTAGTGGGTGTTGTGCTGATAGCAGGGTTGCTTTGAGGGGACTGATATGAGGGTTCTTGGGTAATTGTTGATGGACTTAAGGAGTTTTCCATGTTGCGGGGAGATGTTGGGGGTGTGGCCATGATATACTCTTTCGGCGGTGCAATACTGGTTATTTGTGCTTGGGTATTGCTTTTAACGTTGCTTGTGGTGTTGGAGCTCACTCGGGGCTTAAGTCGAGGCACTCTTCGGGCAGTTTAAATAAGTGCTAGAAGAACGGCTAGGGCCACGGTTAAAAGGAAAATGGTTAAGTATGTTTTAATCATTCCTCGTGGAATGTCACTTACCATTTTCGCTATCATCATTTGGGTGAGTGTTAACCCTTTTGGTCCAGCAGCTTGGAACCATGTTTGATCAAGTTTCGTGGCGACCGATTGTCCTAAGGTTAGGTTAGCTTTTGGCGAGAGCCGGTGTATCAATGCGGGAAAATAGCCTAGCATATTTGAAAAGTGGTGAGTGGAAATTGTTGGGGTAATTTTAATTTGTTTGTTGGTTATGGCTGCGAGTTCTATAGCCACTAGGAGTCCAGTAATAGTTACGATGAGGGCTGCCATTTTTAGGGTGGTAGGCATTGTTATGGTTGGCGTGCTTGAGGGTAAAAAGTTAGAGGTGATAATGAGCCCTGCAATAATGCTTCCTCAAGCAAGTCGTTTAATAGGATTAATTACTAGTGGGTTATTTTCATTAATGGGGGAGAGTGGTAGGAACCGGGGGGACCCCATGGTTACAAAATATACGACCCGGAAGCTGTAAACTGCAGTGAACGAGGTGGCAATCAGTGTTAGAGTTAGGGCTCAGGCGTTAAGGTAAGAGGTGTTCAGGGCTTCAATAATGGCATCTTTCGAGAAGAATCCGGCTAGGAATGGGGTACCTGTTAGTGCTAGGCTGCCGATCGTGAGGTAGGTTGAGGTGGCAGGCATGAGCTTGTGAAGGCCCCCTATTTTTCGAATATCCTGTTCGTCGTTTAGGCTGTGAATAATAGATCCGGAACAGAGGAAGAGTATAGCTTTGAAGAATGCGTGTGTACAAATATGAAGGAATGCTAGTTGTGGTTGATTTAGGCCAATTGTTACTATTATCAGGCCTAGTTGACTAGATGTTGAGAATGCTACAATTTTCTTGATATCATTTTGGGTGAGGGCACAGGTGGCTGTGAATAAAGTGGTTAGTGCGCCTAAACATAAACAAATTGTCAGTGCTAACTGGTTATTTTCTATGAGGGGGTGGAGGCGAATTAATAGGAAGATCCCGGCAACAACTATAGTGCTAGAGTGCAGTAGGGCAGAAACTGGTGTAGGGCCCTCTATGGCAGAAGGGAGCCAAGGATGTAGGCCGAATTGGGCCGATTTTCCTGTTGCTGCAAGGATAAGTCCGATTAGGGGGATTGTTATGTCGAAGTCTTTTGATAAGAAGAAGATTTGTTGAATCTCTCAGGAGTTTATATTCATTGCAAATCAGGCCATGGCTAAGATCAGTCCGATGTCCCCTACGCGGTTATAAATTACAGCCTGGAGGGCTGCTGTGTTGGCATCTGCTCGTCCGTGTCATCAGCCGATTAATAGGAAGGATATAATTCCGACTCCCTCTCAGCCAATGAATAGTTGGAATATGTTGTTAGCTGTGACGAGCGTAATTATAGCCACGAGGAATAAAAGTAAGTATTTGAAGAACCGGTTTATGTTAGGGTCGGAGTGTATATACCATAACGCAAATTCTAGGATTGATCAGGTGACGTAAAGGGCGATAGGGGTGAAGATAAGGGAGTAGTGGTCGAATTTAAAGCTGATGTTCGTGTCAAACACTTGTGTATTTATTCAGTGTCAGTTTGTGGTAATACTTTCTGCTCCTTGATCAAGAAAAATTACAAGTGGCAGCAGGCTGATGAAAAATGCGGTGCTGACTGCAGTTTTGACGTGTGTGCGTGCTCACTCTGGTTTTTGGGGGTTTGGGTTTAATGTTGTCAATAAGGGAAATACAAGGGTTGCGAGGACTAAAATGAGTGAGGATGATATTGTTAGGGCTGTTAGACTCATAGCTTCTGCTTGGATTTGCACCAAGAGTTTTTGGTTCCTAAGACCAACGGATGAACTGTTATCCTTCAAAAGCGTAAGGAAGCCGAGGACTTTAACCTCGGTGCATAAGGATTAGCAGTACTTACTGATGTCTGTCCTTCCTTGGTGAGTAAGGGGATTTTAACCCCTGTCTTTAGAATCACAATCTAATATTTTAGTTAAACTATACTTACTAGTAACATCATCCTCATATGAGTTCTGGTTTTGTTACAAGGAGAATTACCGGAATAAGGTGTAGGGCTATTAACAGGTGTTCCCGGGTGTGGAATGGTGGAAGTTTTACGATGTGGCTTGGTGCCGGGCCGCGTTGGGACATTAAGAACATGTAGAGGGAGTAGCCGGCAGTAATCAGTGTTCCCAGCCCTGTAAGTGCGATGGTTCAGGGGGATCAGTTGAAAAGGGTTGTGATAATCATTAGTTCTCCTATTAGGTTAGGTAGAGGTGGCAGTGCTAGATTAGCTAGATTGGCAATGAACCATCAGACTGCCGTTAACGGGAAGATTACTTGTAATCCTCGGGCAAGAACTATTGTTCGGCTATGGGTTCGCTCGTAGGCTGTATTAGCTAAGCAGAATAACATAGAGGATACTAAGCCATGGGCAATTATGAGAATGATTGCGCCTGAAAATCCTCATGGGGTTTGAATCAAAATCCCTCCGGCTACGAGGCCCATATGGCTAACAGAGGAGTAGGCAATTAATGATTTAAGATCCGTCTGTCGTAGACAAATGGACCCGGTTATAATAATGCCCCATAATGCCAGAATAATAAAGGGATAGATTAGTTGTTTAGAGAGAGGGTCCAGTATGATTATCATTCGTATCATTCCATATCCTCCGAGTTTCAGTAGCACTGCTGCTAGCACCATGGATCCTGCAACGGGGGCTTCTACATGCGCCTTTGGTAACCACAGGTGTACCCCATATAGTGGTATTTTGACTAGAAAAGCGATTAAGCAACCTGCTCATCAGATTTTGTGACCTCAGGAATCCAATAATAATGGCTGGGCGTACTGAATCACCAACATGGACAAGGTCCCTGTAGATTGTTGAAGGAGAAGCAAGGCGACTAAAAGGGGGAGAGATCCGGCTAAGGTGTAGAATAAAAAGTAGGTTCCTGCACTTAGGCGTTCGGTTTGGTTGCCTCATCGGGTAATAATAATGAGTGTGGGGATAAGTGTGGCCTCAAATATAATATAGAATATGATGATTTCTGTGGCGCCGAATGCTATAATTAGGAAGGTTTGGAGTGAGGCGAGAAGTGTAATGTAAAGGCGTTGTCGGCTGACCGGTTCGGGACTAATGTGATTCTGGCTAGCTAGGATTATTAGTGGGAGGAGTCAGCATGTTAATACTAAAAGTGGGGTGGATAGTGGGTCTGTGGCTAAATATGAGTTGGATGTGGTTCATCCGGTTTCTGATGTCCATTTAAGTCAGGTGAGGCTAATAAGAGCAATTGAAAGACCGTGAGTAGTTGTAGTCGTTCATAATCATTTAGAAGGAACTAGCCAAATTGTTGGGAATAATATGATCGTAGGGATTAATACTTTTAGCATTGTAGTAGATTAAGGTTTTGTAGGCGGTCTGTACCATGTGTGCGCGCTGTGGCTACTAGGAGTGCAAGGCCTGTACTTGCTTCACAGGCGGAGAAGGCTAGTAGTAGTATAGGTGCTGTAGAGAAGCTTGTTGATTCAAATTGTAGGGTCCATAGGGCTAGCGCAATAAACAGGGATAGTATTATTCCTTCTAGACATAATAGTGCAGAAAGTAGGTGTGTGCGATGAAATGCTAATCCTATTAACCCTAAAATAAAGGCTGAGCTAAAGCTAAAGTGTACTGGTGTCATAAGGGGGTCGTGGATTTAAACCACGATTTTCTGAGCCGAAATCAGAGGTCTTTCTTGGACTAACTCCCTATTCCGCTCACTCGAGGCCTCCTTGGGTTCATTCATAGACTAATCCAAGGGTTAATAGTATTAGGACTGCAGTGGCTCAGAAGAATGTTCCTGTTGGGGTGTGGAGTTGATCCCCTCAGGGTAGAGGCAGGAGAAGGGCAATCTCTAGGTCAAATAAGAGGAATAAAATTGCCACTAAGAAGAATCGAAGGGAGAAGGGTAATCGGGCAGATCCCAGCGGGTCAAATCCACATTCATAAGGGGACAGTTTTTCCGCGTCTGGGTTTATTTGTGGTAGTCAGAAGGATACAACTGCTAGAATTGATGATAAGGCTACTGTAATAACAAGAATAGTTGTGATTAAATTCATTATCTTTCCCTGGGGTTTAACCAAGACTAAATGATTGGAAGTCACTTGTACTAACTTTAATACTAGAAAGATATGAGCCTCATCAATAGATGGATACGTAAAGGAATAGTCACACTACGTCGACAAAATGTCAGTATCAGGCAGCGGCTTCAAAGCCGAAGTGGTGCTCGGATGTAAAGTGGTACTGAACTTGGCGGAGGAAGCATACGGCTAGGAAGGTTGAGCCAATAATTACATGTAGTCCGTGGAATCCTGTAGCGACGAAGAATGTAGAGCCGTATACTCCGTCTGCAATAGTGAAAGGCGCTTCGTAGTACTCTATGGCTTGAAGGGCGGTAAAATAAAGTCCTAGAAGAATTGTGAGTGCAAGAGATTGAATGGCTTGTTTTCGTTCGCCTTCTATAATGCTATGGTGGGCTCATGTGACTGTTACCCCAGATGCTAATAATACAGCGGTATTGAGAAGAGGCACTTCAAACGGGTCTAGTGTAGTAATTCCCGTAGGGGGTCAGCACCCTCCCAGTTCGGGTGTCGGTGCAAGGCTTGAGTGGTAGAAGGCTCAGAAGAAGCCTAAGAAGAAGAATACCTCAGAGGTAATAAATAGGATTATACCATAACGTAGTCCTTTTTGTACTGGCGGTGTATGGTGTCCTTGGAAGGTCCCCTCGCGGATAATATCACGTCATCACTGGAATATTGTAAGAAGTAGAAGAACTAGTCCAAGAGTTATTAGTGTTATTGAGTGGAAGTGAAACCAGATTGCTAGGCCGGATGTTATTAGTAGAGCACCGACGGCTCCGGTTAGTGGTCATGGGCTTGGATCAACCATATGATATGCATGTGCTTGGTGGGCCATTAAACGTTTTCTTGTAGATAGAGGCTTAGGAGTAGCACAAATACGTACGCCTGGATCATGGCTACTGCAACTTCTAAAAGTGTTAGTAGGAAAAGGACGGCTGCGGTCAGAATTGCTACGGTTGGTATTATAGGTAATAATACAAATACGGCTGTGGCAATGAGTTGAATTAGTAGATGGCCTGCGGTTAAATTAGCTGTAAGCCGGACTCCTAGGGCTAGGGGGCGAATAAATAGGCTAATTGTTTCGATGATAATTAGTACGGGAATTAAAGGGATGGGGGTTCCTTCTGGTAGAAGGTGTCCAAGAGCGACCGTTGGTTGGTTTCGTATACCAATAATTACCGTGGCGAGCCATAGTGGCACAGCAAGTCCTATATTTAGGGATAGTTGTGTTGTAGGCGTGAAGGTATACGGGAGAAGGCCTAATATGTTAATAGTGATGAGAAATACTATTAGCGAGGCTAACAGCAGTGCTCATTTATGTCCCCCTACGTTTAGAGGAAGTATAAGTTGATTGGTAAACCGGTTAATAAACCATGTTTGGACGGTGATAAGTCGGTTATTTACTCAACGGGATGGTGGAGTTGGGAATAGTACTCATGGCAGTGCAATTGCAACGGCGATGAGTGGGATTCCCAGGAAGGACGGGCTCGCAAATTGATCGAAAAAGCTTACTATCATGGTCAGTTTCAGGGCTCAGTTTTATGTTTTTCTTCACTTATTGGGGCTGGTTCGTTTGGTGCGGTGTGATTCAAAATTTTGGTTGGGATAATAGTAAGAAAGACGATTCATGAAAATACTAGAATTGCGAATCAAGGGTTGGGGTTGAGTTGGGGCATTTCACTAGAGGTGGTCGGTAGTCACCAAACTTTGGCTTAAAAGGCCAACGCTTTGTCCAATAATTAGCTTTCTAGTGAGGCGTCTTCTAGTATTAATGAGGATCAGCTTTCGAAGTGTTCTAGTGGGACGGCCTCAACTACGATAGGTATAAAGCTGTGGTTTGCGCCACAAATTTCAGAGCATTGTCCATAAAATACGCCTGGGCGGGAGGCGATGAAGGCAGTTTGATTTAATCGTCCTGGTACTGCGTCTATTTTTACGCCCAAAGATGGGACTGCTCAAGAGTGTAATACGTCTTCTGCGGATACTAAAACACGAACTGGTGACTCTATCGGAACTACTATTCGGTGGTCTGTCTCCAGGAGTCGGAATTGACCGGGGGTAAGTTCTTGGGTTGGGATTATGTAGGAGTCAAATCCTAGGTCTTCGTAGTCGGTGTATTCATAACTTCAATACCATTGGTGTCCTATGGCCTTAATTGTTAAGTGGGGGTCATTAATCTCGTCTATAAGATATAAAATACGAAGGGAGGGCAAGGCAATTAAAACTAGAATGACAGCTGGTAGAACTGTTCATACAATCTCGATTTCTTGCGAATCTAAGATATATTTATTGGTGAGCTTGGTCGAGACTATTGCGATAATAATATAAAGTACTAAGATGCTAATTAAGAGTACAATCATTAGGGCGTGGTCATGAAAGTGAAGAAGTTCTTCTATAACGGGTGATGCCGCGTCTTGGAATCCTAGTTGTGTGGGATGTGCCATTAAGCCTAGGGCTTAAGACATACAGGGATTTAACCTGCAATTCCACCTCGACAAGGTGGTGTAATATGCACATTTTACTAATGTCTTTAGAAGAAAGTGACAGAGTGGTTATGTGACTGGCTTGAAACCAGTATATGGGGGTTCAATTCCTCCCTTTCTCGTTAATTTGATTGAACTTGTACAAATGCCGGCTCTTCAAATGTGTGGTATGGTGGAGGGCAGCCATGGAGTCATTCTACGTTTGTCATAGTTAATTCTACTGAGGATACTTCCCGTTTGGCGGCGAAGGCTTCTCAGAGGATAAATAGGAACATAATTACTGCCACTAATGAGATGAGTGAGCCGATAGACGACACTGTATTTCATAGGGCATAAGCGTCTGGGTAG
This sequence comes from Rutilus rutilus, assembly GCF_951802725.1. Classification (NCBI taxonomy): domain Eukaryota; kingdom Metazoa; phylum Chordata; class Actinopteri; order Cypriniformes; family Leuciscidae; genus Rutilus; species Rutilus rutilus. Next base: position 9,424 of record NW_028175451.1, read on the forward strand.
TCAGAATATCGTCGTGGTATTCCTGCTAGGCCTAGGAAGTGTTGTGGGAAGAATGTAAGATTTACACCAATAAATATAATCCCAAAGTGGATTTTTGTTCAAGTATCATTTAAGGTATATCCTGAGAAGAGTGGGAATCAATGAACGAAGGCCGCTATGATGGCAAATACAGCCCCCATTGATAGTACATAGTGGAAGTGGGCAACCACGTAGTACGTGTCGTGTAGAACAATGTCAAGTGATGAATTAGCTAAGACAATTCCTGTTAGTCCCCCGACGGTAAAAAGGAAAATAAATCCTAGGGCTCATAGCATAGGAGTTTCTCATTTAATGGAGCCTCCGTGAAGTGTGGCAAGTCAGCTAAATACTTTTACACCAGTTGGGATGGCAATAATTATTGTTGCGGATGTGAAGTAGGCACGGGTGTCTACGTCTATTCCGACGGTGAACATATGGTGGGCTCAAACAATAAATCCAAGAAGGCCAATAGCCATCATAGCTCAAACTATTCCTATGTAGCCAAATGGTTCTTTTTTACCGGCGTAATAGGCCACGACATGTGAAATAATACCAAATCCGGGTAAAATAAGAATATAAACTTCTGGGTGGCCAAAGAATCAGAATAAGTGCTGATATAGGATTGGGTCTCCTCCTCCTGCTGGATCGAAGAATGTAGTATTAAGATTACGATCTGTAAGAAGCATTGTAATTCCGGCAGCCAGCACTGGTAATGATAGAAGGAGAAGGACGGCTGTTACTAGTACGGCTCATACAAAGAGAGGTGTTTGATACTGGGAGATGGCTGGGGGTTTCATATTAATAATTGTAGTAATGAAATTGACTGCCCCTAAAATTGATGATACACCTGCCAGGTGAAGTGAGAAGATTGTTAAATCTACTGATGCCCCGGCGTGAGCGAGGTTACCTGCAAGAGGCGGGTATACTGTTCACCCCGTTCCGGCACCGGCCTCAACACCGGAAGAGGCTAATAATAACAGGAATGATGGGGGGAGAAGTCAGAAGCTCATATTATTTATTCGTGGGAATGCTATGTCAGGTGCACCAATTATTAGTGGGACGAGTCAGTTGCCGAATCCACCAATAAGAATTGGCATTACTATAAAGAAAATTATTACGAAGGCGTGGGCGGTAACGATGACATTATAAATTTGGTCATCGCCTAAAAGTGACCCGGGTTGGCTTAGTTCGGCCCGAATAAGGAGGCTTAGGGCAGTCCCCACTATTCCGGCTCAGGCACCAAATACAAGATAAAGGGTACCAATGTCTTTGTGGTTTGTAGAAAAGAATCAGCGCGTAATTGCCACAGGTAGGGTAGCCGAGCGTTTAGGCGGTGGGTTGTAGCCCCGAAGACAGAGGTTTAAGTCCTCTCCCTATCACAGCCCCGTAGTGGAGAACACGTTGGATTGCAAATCCAGAGACGCAGATTAATACCCTGCCGGGGCTTTTCCCGCCTTTACTCGGCTAACAGGCGGGAGAAGTAGATGGATGCTCGCTGGCTTGAGCGCTTAGCTGTTAACTAAGAGTTTGTAGGATCGAGGCCTTCCCATCTAGAAAGGCCTTAGTTTAATGAAAACATTTGATTTGCAATTAGAAAATGCAAGATAAACTCTTGTAGGTCTTATCAGGGACTAGAAGATTTTCACTTCTGCTTAGGGCTTTGAAGGCTCTTGGTCTAATGCTATCCTAAGTCCCTAGGTGACTAATATCACGATGGTTGGGGATACTGGGAGGAGGCCTAGTGCTATTGTGGTGAATAGGGCTAAGGGTAAGGAGGCTTGAGATGTCCGGACTCGTCAGGGGGTGGTCGCGGCGGCAATGTTGGGGGAGATGGTGAGTGTTATGGCGTAACAAAGCCGTAAATAAAAGTACAGACTCAGTAGGGCGGCTAGGGCCATAACCGTGGCAGTAAGGGGAAGGCTCTGTTTTGCTAGCTCTTGTAAGATTAGTCACTTAGGTATAAATCCTGTAAGTGGGGGCAGTCCTCCTAACGATAATAGTACTAGGGCAGTGGTAGTGGTTAAGATAGGGCTTTTCGATCATACGACTGCGAGAGTGCTGATTTTTGTGGCGGACGAGATTTTTAGGGTAAGGAATGCTGCAGATGTTATGAAGATGTATATCAGGAGTGCGAGGAGGGTAAGTTGGGGGGCATATTGGAGGACGATAATCATTCAACCCATATGAGCAATAGAGGAATAGGCCAGGATCTTTCGGAGCTGGGTCTGGTTTAGGCCGCCTCATCCTCCAACTAATGTTGACATTAGCCCTAGAGCTGTTAGTAGAAGTGGGTCGATAGCTTGGGCTGTTTGTACAATGAGCGCAAGGGGTGCAAGTTTCTGTCAGGTTGACAAAATCAGGCCTGTTAGAAGGTCCAACCCTTGTAGTACTTCAGGCATTCAGAAGTGTATAGGTGCTAACCCGATTTTAAGTGCTAGGGCGGTAATAATTATCGCGCTGGCGATGGGGTTTGACATATTGTTTATATCTCATTCTCCTGTAACTCAGGCATTTGTTGTGCTTGCGAATAGGATCATGGCTGCTGCAGTGGCTTGGGTTAGAAAGTATTTTGTGGTCGCCTCTACTGCACGGGGGTGGTGGTGTTGCGCTATTAGGGGAACAATCGCTAGGGTGTTGATTTCCAGCCCTATCCAAGCTAGCAGTCAGTGAGAGCTAGCAAAGGTAAGGGTGGTTCCTAGTCCCAGGCTGGATAATAGGACTGTTAATACGTAGGGGTTCATTGATGGAGGAGGGAGTTTAACCGTCATTTTCGGGGTATGGGCCCGAAAGCTTATTTAGCTGACCCCATCTTAGAAAGTGGTGTAGAGGAAGCACTAAGAGTTTTGATCTCTTGGGCATGGGTTCGACCCCCTTCTTTCTAAGAACTGAGGGGATTTTAACCCCTATTAGCCACTCTATCAAAGTGGTCCCTGGGCATTCGGGCACAGTTCCTGAATTATAACTGTGGGGGGAGACCCGCCAGCGCAATTGGGAGGGAAATATGTCACAAGACAAGGGCTAGTGTTAGCGGGAGGAAGTTTTTCCACACTAGGTGCATGAGTTGGTCATATCGAAACCGTGGATAAGAGGCTCGTACTCAGAGAAATATAACGGATAGGAGTGCAGCTTTGATTATAAGGCCAATTGTTGTCAGTTCTGGTATACTTGTGAAATGGGATGTTCCTAGAAATAGTACGGCTGACAATGTATTTATGAGTAGAATATTTGCGTATTCGGCAAGGAAAAATAGGGCAAAAGGTCCTCCTGCATATTCTACATTGAAGCCTGACACAAGTTCCGATTCACCTTCGGTTAAGTCGAAGGGCGCTCGGTTAGTTTCCGCTAGGGTTGAGATATATCATATTGCGGCGAGGGGCCATGCGGGGGCTAGTAACCAGATACTCTCTTGGGCGGTGTTGAACGTCTGTAGGGTATAACCTCCAGAAAAGATAATGACTGAGAGGAGAATAAGTCCAAGGCTTACTTCGTATGAAATTGTTTGGGCTACTGCTCGTAGGGCCCCAATTAGTGCGTACTTTGAATTTGATGCTCACCCTGATCCAAGAATGGAATATACTGCGAGGCTAGATAGGGCTAGAATAAATAGGACTCCTAGATTGAGATCAATGACAGGGTGGGGCATAGGTATGGGTGCTCATAGCGTTAGGGCGAGGGTAAGTGCAAGGATAGGGGCTGCCAAGAACAGGAAAGGAGAGGAGGTGGAAGGGCGAACGGGCTCTTTAATAAACAATTTAACCCCGTCAGCGATGGGCTGTAGTAGGCCGTAGGGCCCTACTACATTAGGTCCTTTTCGTAGTTGCATATATCCTAATACTTTTCGTTCAAGTAGGGTCAGGAAGGCTACAGCCAATAACACAGGGACGATGTAGGCAAGGGGATTAACTAGGTGATTCATTAGAGTGTTTAGCATAACTGGGAAGAGGACTTGAACCTCTGGTTTAAAGGGCTTAGGCCTTTCGCAATTTACCATGCTCTGCCACCCCAGTATGTCCTTATTTTGGACGGTAGGGGTTTTGGCCCTCCCTTTACTTAATTTATTTGTTTTCATCAATTAGGGGCGGGGCGTGCCTTAAGTATAGGCCCCTCTTTTCCGATCCTTTCGTACTAGGAAAAGTAGCGCTACAGATAGAAACTGACCTGGATTACTCCGGTCTGAACTCAGATCACGTAGGACTTTAATCGTTGAACAAACGAACCCTTAATAGCGGCTGCACCATTAGGATGTCCTGATCCAACATCGAGGTCGTAAACCCCCTCGTCGATATGGACTCTGGGAGAGGATTGCGCTGTTATCCCTAGGGTAACTTGGTTCGTTGATCGGCTTTTCAGTCGGATCATTCTTGGTCAGATGTTCTGCGGCTTATAGATGTATCTCTTGGCTTTGGGGATTTAGCCCAGTCCACTCGGAGGCTTATCTTTCCTCCGTGGTCGCCCCAACCGAAGGTAAAACTTCACTGGCCACTAGGTTCTTGCTTTTTGTAGAGTCATTTAACGTGGCTGAATTTTGTACCTTAAGCTCCAAAGGGTCTTCTCGTCTTGTATAATTATACCCGCTTCTGCACGGATAGATCAATTTCACTGACTGGAAGGGGGAGACAGTTAAGCCCTCGTCTAGCCATTCATACAGGTCTCTATTTAAGAGACAAGTGATTGCGCTACCTTTGCACGGTCAAAATACCGCGGCCGTTGAACCCGTAGTCACTGGGCAGGCTGGACCTCCTATACTCAATGTAGTCGCAGGAGGCGATGTTTTTGGTAAACAGGCGAGGCTTGTGTTTGCCGAGTTCCTTTCCCTTCTTTTAGTCTTTCCCTTAAAAAATAGCACTCCAGTGTGGGATTAACGATTATTTAGTTGTGAGTCCTTCCTGAAGTCTATGTTGTTCACATTACCCTCTTGGGTTGGGTTCGTTAAGTTCCAGTGGTTGGTCCGATCTGGCTTACACTTGTGCTGGGAGAAGAGCAGGTCTTCTTGTTACTCATTTTAGCATAATCTCTTCCATGTTGGCATGGGTTGGCCTGATATAATTAGGGGAGTAAGATTTTTTATCGGTATAATAAACTTCTTTCTGTCTGAGCTTTAACGCTTTCTGTTTAGGTGGCTGCCTTTAGGCCCACTAGAACAGTGTGTTTTATATATTATGATCTTTATCCTCCTGTAAAGGTTGTATCCTTTGTTAAAGGGGCTGTACCCCCTTCAACTAACTCTCGTGTATTTCCCTGAGCACCTTGGTAGTGTATTCTTTGGTTTGGGGTATACGAGGCTGAACTTCTATCCACTTCTCAGGCAACCAGCTATCACCAGGTTCGGTAGGTCTGTCACTTCTACCCGGAGCTCTTCCCACTCTTTTGCCACAGAGACGGGTTAGCCCTAAATTAATAGGCTGTCTCGGGGTAGCTCACCTGGTTTCGGGGTTTCAAACTAAAGGTCTCTTTGCTTGAGGGTGCTGGCTAAATCATGATGCAAAAGGTACAAGGTTTAGTCTTTGTTTTTCATTGCTTATATGGGTTGTTTCACTTCTCTTTCAGCTTTCCCTTGCGGTACTTTCTCTATTGCTTTGGGTTGAACCTTTTCCGTCTCCCGTACTTAGGTAAAAAAATGGTTTAGTTTATGGTGTTAGGCCATGTCTTGTTATAAATACTGTAAAATTATATAAATAATTAAGCTAGCTGGTTGGCTCAGGGCGATCCAATTTGCATGGACGTCTTCTCGGTGTAAGTGAGATGCTTAACTGACTCAGCCACACCCTGAATTTAATCCAAGTGCACCTTCCGGTACACTTACCATGTTACGACTTGCCTCCCCTCGTCAGCGCTTTAGTGTTAGGTAACTTCATTGCATTTTGACAGGGGAGAGTGACGGGCGGTGTGTACGCGCCTCAGAGCCGGGTTCAAAAGGACACTCTGCTTCCTTTTTACTACTAAATCCTCCTTCAAGCACTATTTCATGTTGCATATCCGTAGTGTTCTATTGATAGAAAATGTAGCCCATTTCTTCCCGCTTCGTACGCTACACCTCGACCTGACGTTCTGGGTTGTGCCCATTTTGCTTACTTTTATTGCCTTCACAGGGTAAGCTGACGACGGCGGTATATAGGCTGGGGTGGCTAGAAGTGGTGAGGTTTAACGGGGGTTATCGGTTCTAGAACAGGCTCCTCTAGGGGGGTCTAAGGCACCGTCAGGTCCTTTGGGTTTCAAGCTAATGCTCGTAGTACCCGGGCGGACGTCTAATTGTAGCTGAACGTCTAGGTTTATAGCTGAGCATAGTGGGGTATCTAATCCCAGTTTGTTTCTCAGCTTTCGTGGGGTCAGGTGGGCTTTATTAAAGCTACTTTCGTATATTGGGCTTCGGACACCTAGAAGCGTATGACAGCCAAAGGGCCATTTGGCTTTATTATTGTGCTTCCCTTAACCACCCTTTACGCCGTGTATTATTAACTAGGGCCTCTCGTTTAACCGCGGTGGCTGGCACGAGTTTTACCGGCCCTCTTAACCCTGACTGAGTCAAGTTTTCACTCATGGCTTAATATTTATCACTGCTGAATTCCCTTGGGGGTGTGGCTCGGCCAGGCGTCTTGGGCTAAAAATTTGTGCCTGATGCCCGCTCCTCGTCCCCGGGCAGGGGATTAAGGGCATACTCACGGGGTTGCGGAGACTTGCATGTGTAAGTTGGGTTAGAGCTAATAATAAGGTCAGGACCATGCCTTTATGCATGCGGAGCTTGTCAGGGCCCATCTTAACATCTTCAGTGTTATGCTTTGTATTAAGCTACGCTAGCGGCCAAATTATGTTTGATTTTTTAGCATTGAGGAATATACCTAAAAATCTAGTAGAGTTTTTTAGGCTAATATTTGGGCAAATTTTTGCGGCGAGTAAACGCGAAATGCATATATATATATATATAATGCGGATGGCTAACCCATATTTCAACTCGGTGGCCTGCACGTTCTCGAACCTTCCTTGGTTTCGGGGTTTGACAAGGATAACAGGATTTGCTGAGCGTAGGGGGTAGGGGGGTTTGTCGCGCAAAAGCCAAAAGGGGGGGCATATATATAGGGGTAAGTTGGAAGAAGAGATGAATGTATTATGCACTTGATAAAATAATATGTAATTCTTAAGTTATGTCTTTTAATAATGAACCAACTTTAACTCTTGCAAGGAAATATACTACCTTGATATATTAATTGTGCCTGCACTCTGAGATGCAAAGTGAAAGGAAACCAGAAAAAAGAACCTTATGCATATAAAAGAATGCCCGGCATGTGGGGTAATGCGGAGTATGTAATTACACCAGTAGCCGGATGCAAGGAAAATAAATTAGGATGGATTCTTCACAGGTCTGTACGTGACAGGAGAACCAGATACAAGGAATAATTCATAATATACCGTATCTTAGTGTTGTGTCCCTGATTCTATCATTAATAATATGCCTTATATGAACCGGTTGGTGGTCTCTTACTACATTAATATGATTAAACTAAATCTTAGTTGTATATTTCGAGGAAAAATGTGAGATCCATATCTAGGGGAATTATCTATTTCTTAAGTTAAAATAAAATATTTCTGAGTTTAACAATTTGCTTTATGTACGTCTTGAACGTTAGTACTTGCTTTTAGGTTAATATAAATGAATGGTGATAATACATATATATGTACTAACACAGTACATGATATTGTGCATAGTATGCACTATCATATACGCGACCATCAGAAGATAGTTTAATTTAGAATTCTGGCTTTGGGAGCCAGGGGTGGGAGTTAAAATCTCCTTTTTCTGGGCGCTAGGAGGGAATTTAACCCTCGATCTTCGGATTACAAGACCGATGCTTTCAAGCTAAGCTACTAGGGCAGGCTCATTTCAATGCTTTATTTTCCGCTCATCCTGCTAGCGGGACAAGAACGAGGAAAAGTGCAAAGTATAGAATGGATGCAACTTGGCCAATAATGATATATGGGTGTTCTACGGGCATGCCTCCGATTCATGTTAAGATAAATATATCTGCAACTAGGGTTCAGAATAAAAATTGTGTCACAGGGCGGAAAGTTAGTCCTCGTTGTTTTGAGGTGTGTAAGACTGGGACAACTATTAGCACTAGAATGCTGAATAGTAGTGCGAGGACCCCTCCTAGCTTGTTCGGGATGGATCGGAGGATGGCGTAGGCAAATAAGAAGTATCATTCTGGCTGAATATGTGGGGGTGTCACGAGTGGGTTTGCTGGCGTAAAGTTTTCTGGGTCACCTAATAGGTTAGGAGAAAATAATGTTAGGGAGGTGAGAGCTAGTAACATAATTACAAAGCCAAGGAGGTCTTTGTATGAAAAATACGGGTGGAAAGAAATTTTATCTGCGTCGGAGTTTAGTCCGGCCGGGTTGTTTGATCCCGTCTCGTGTAAAAACAGTAAGTGTAGAACGGTTGCGCCGGCGACGACAAATGGAAAGAGAAAGTGGAATGCGAAGAACCGTGTAAGGGTTGCGTTATCTACTGAGAAACCTCCCCAGATTCACTGAACAAGGGTATCTCCCATGTAAGGGACCGCTGAGAGGAGGTTTGTGATTACGGTGGCGCCTCAGAAGGATATTTGCCCCCATGGTAGTACGTAGCCAACGAAGGCTGTCATTATAACCAGGAGGAATAGAACCACACCAATGTTTCAGGTTTCCTTATAAAGGTATGACCCGTAATATAGGCCTCGTGCGATATGTATATAAAGACAGATGAAGAAGAAGGATGCTCCATTAGCATGTAGGTTTCGGATAAGTCAGCCGTAGTTGACGTCTCGGCAGATGTGGGTCACCGATGAAAACGCGGTTGAGATGTCAGAGGTATAGTGTATAGCTAAGAATAGTCCTGTCAGGATTTGGGTAATTAAACATAACCCTAGCAGGGACCCGAAGTTTCATAGTGCTGAGATGTTAGATGGTGTCGGAAGGTCGACTAGCGCGTCATTAGCGATTTTTATTAGTGGATGGGTTTTTCGTAGGCTTGCCATTACTGTTCTTGTAGTTGAATTACAACGGTGGTTCTTCAAGTCACTGGTCTCGGTTAAAATCCGAGTAAGAATTATGACCTATTTTGTGTTTTTATTGTTGGTAGCTTTAATTGTGGGCTTAATCGCTGTTGCGTCTAACCCTACGCCCTACTTTGCTGCTTTAGGTTTGGTGGTGGCAGCTGGGGTGGGGTGTGGGGTGTTAGTCGGCTGTGGGGGCTCTTTCTTATCTTTAGTTTTGTTCTTAATTTATTTGGGGGGGATGCTCGTAGTATTTGCCTATTCGGCAGCTTTGGCTGCTGAGCCCTTTCCGGAGGCCTGGGGAAGTCGTTCGGTGGCCGGTTACGTGTTAGTCTATTTAGTGGGTGTTGTGCTGATAGCAGGGTTGCTTTGAGGGGACTGATATGAGGGTTCTTGGGTAATTGTTGATGGACTTAAGGAGTTTTCCATGTTGCGGGGAGATGTTGGGGGTGTGGCCATGATATACTCTTTCGGCGGTGCAATACTGGTTATTTGTGCTTGGGTATTGCTTTTAACGTTGCTTGTGGTGTTGGAGCTCACTCGGGGCTTAAGTCGAGGCACTCTTCGGGCAGTTTAAATAAGTGCTAGAAGAACGGCTAGGGCCACGGTTAAAAGGAAAATGGTTAAGTATGTTTTAATCATTCCTCGTGGAATGTCACTTACCATTTTCGCTATCATCATTTGGGTGAGTGTTAACCCTTTTGGTCCAGCAGCTTGGAACCATGTTTGATCAAGTTTCGTGGCGACCGATTGTCCTAAGGTTAGGTTAGCTTTTGGCGAGAGCCGGTGTATCAATGCGGGAAAATAGCCTAGCATATTTGAAAAGTGGTGAGTGGAAATTGTTGGGGTAATTTTAATTTGTTTGTTGGTTATGGCTGCGAGTTCTATAGCCACTAGGAGTCCAGTAATAGTTACGATGAGGGCTGCCATTTTTAGGGTGGTAGGCATTGTTATGGTTGGCGTGCTTGAGGGTAAAAAGTTAGAGGTGATAATGAGCCCTGCAATAATGCTTCCTCAAGCAAGTCGTTTAATAGGATTAATTACTAGTGGGTTATTTTCATTAATGGGGGAGAGTGGTAGGAACCGGGGGGACCCCATGGTTACAAAATATACGACCCGGAAGCTGTAAACTGCAGTGAACGAGGTGGCAATCAGTGTTAGAGTTAGGGCTCAGGCGTTAAGGTAAGAGGTGTTCAGGGCTTCAATAATGGCATCTTTCGAGAAGAATCCGGCTAGGAATGGGGTACCTGTTAGTGCTAGGCTGCCGATCGTGAGGTAGGTTGAGGTGGCAGGCATGAGCTTGTGAAGGCCCCCTATTTTTCGAATATCCTGTTCGTCGTTTAGGCTGTGAATAATAGATCCGGAACAGAGGAAGAGTATAGCTTTGAAGAATGCGTGTGTACAAATATGAAGGAATGCTAGTTGTGGTTGATTTAGGCCAATTGTTACTATTATCAGGCCTAGTTGACTAGATGTTGAGAATGCTACAATTTTCTTGATATCATTTTGGGTGAGGGCACAGGTGGCTGTGAATAAAGTGGTTAGTGCGCCTAAACATAAACAAATTGTCAGTGCTAACTGGTTATTTTCTATGAGGGGGTGGAGGCGAATTAATAGGAAGATCCCGGCAACAACTATAGTGCTAGAGTGCAGTAGGGCAGAAACTGGTGTAGGGCCCTCTATGGCAGAAGGGAGCCAAGGATGTAGGCCGAATTGGGCCGATTTTCCTGTTGCTGCAAGGATAAGTCCGATTAGGGGGATTGTTATGTCGAAGTCTTTTGATAAGAAGAAGATTTGTTGAATCTCTCAGGAGTTTATATTCATTGCAAATCAGGCCATGGCTAAGATCAGTCCGATGTCCCCTACGCGGTTATAAATTACAGCCTGGAGGGCTGCTGTGTTGGCATCTGCTCGTCCGTGTCATCAGCCGATTAATAGGAAGGATATAATTCCGACTCCCTCTCAGCCAATGAATAGTTGGAATATGTTGTTAGCTGTGACGAGCGTAATTATAGCCACGAGGAATAAAAGTAAGTATTTGAAGAACCGGTTTATGTTAGGGTCGGAGTGTATATACCATAACGCAAATTCTAGGATTGATCAGGTGACGTAAAGGGCGATAGGGGTGAAGATAAGGGAGTAGTGGTCGAATTTAAAGCTGATGTTCGTGTCAAACACTTGTGTATTTATTCAGTGTCAGTTTGTGGTAATACTTTCTGCTCCTTGATCAAGAAAAATTACAAGTGGCAGCAGGCTGATGAAAAATGCGGTGCTGACTGCAGTTTTGACGTGTGTGCGTGCTCACTCTGGTTTTTGGGGGTTTGGGTTTAATGTTGTCAATAAGGGAAATACAAGGGTTGCGAGGACTAAAATGAGTGAGGATGATATTGTTAGGGCTGTTAGACTCATAGCTTCTGCTTGGATTTGCACCAAGAGTTTTTGGTTCCTAAGACCAACGGATGAACTGTTATCCTTCAAAAGCGTAAGGAAGCCGAGGACTTTAACCTCGGTGCATAAGGATTAGCAGTACTTACTGATGTCTGTCCTTCCTTGGTGAGTAAGGGGATTTTAACCCCTGTCTTTAGAATCACAATCTAATATTTTAGTTAAACTATACTTACTAGTAACATCATCCTCATATGAGTTCTGGTTTTGTTACAAGGAGAATTACCGGAATAAGGTGTAGGGCTATTAACAGGTGTTCCCGGGTGTGGAATGGTGGAAGTTTTACGATGTGGCTTGGTGCCGGGCCGCGTTGGGACATTAAGAACATGTAGAGGGAGTAGCCGGCAGTAATCAGTGTTCCCAGCCCTGTAAGTGCGATGGTTCAGGGGGATCAGTTGAAAAGGGTTGTGATAATCATTAGTTCTCCTATTAGGTTAGGTAGAGGTGGCAGTGCTAGATTAGCTAGATTGGCAATGAACCATCAGACTGCCGTTAACGGGAAGATTACTTGTAATCCTCGGGCAAGAACTATTGTTCGGCTATGGGTTCGCTCGTAGGCTGTATTAGCTAAGCAGAATAACATAGAGGATACTAAGCCATGGGCAATTATGAGAATGATTGCGCCTGAAAATCCTCATGGGGTTTGAATCAAAATCCCTCCGGCTACGAGGCCCATATGGCTAACAGAGGAGTAGGCAATTAATGATTTAAGATCCGTCTGTCGTAGACAAATGGACCCGGTTATAATAATGCCCCATAATGCCAGAATAATAAAGGGATAGATTAGTTGTTTAGAGAGAGGGTCCAGTATGATTATCATTCGTATCATTCCATATCCTCCGAGTTTCAGTAGCACTGCTGCTAGCACCATGGATCCTGCAACGGGGGCTTCTACATGCGCCTTTGGTAACCACAGGTGTACCCCATATAGTGGTATTTTGACTAGAAAAGCGATTAAGCAACCTGCTCATCAGATTTTGTGACCTCAGGAATCCAATAATAATGGCTGGGCGTACTGAATCACCAACATGGACAAGGTCCCTGTAGATTGTTGAAGGAGAAGCAAGGCGACTAAAAGGGGGAGAGATCCGGCTAAGGTGTAGAATAAAAAGTAGGTTCCTGCACTTAGGCGTTCGGTTTGGTTGCCTCATCGGGTAATAATAATGAGTGTGGGGATAAGTGTGGCCTCAAATATAATATAGAATATGATGATTTCTGTGGCGCCGAATGCTATAATTAGGAAGGTTTGGAGTGAGGCGAGAAGTGTAATGTAAAGGCGTTGTCGGCTGACCGGTTCGGGACTAATGTGATTCTGGCTAGCTAGGATTATTAGTGGGAGGAGTCAGCATGTTAATACTAAAAGTGGGGTGGATAGTGGGTCTGTGGCTAAATATGAGTTGGATGTGGTTCATCCGGTTTCTGATGTCCATTTAAGTCAGGTGAGGCTAATAAGAGCAATTGAAAGACCGTGAGTAGTTGTAGTCGTTCATAATCATTTAGAAGGAACTAGCCAAATTGTTGGGAATAATATGATCGTAGGGATTAATACTTTTAGCATTGTAGTAGATTAAGGTTTTGTAGGCGGTCTGTACCATGTGTGCGCGCTGTGGCTACTAGGAGTGCAAGGCCTGTACTTGCTTCACAGGCGGAGAAGGCTAGTAGTAGTATAGGTGCTGTAGAGAAGCTTGTTGATTCAAATTGTAGGGTCCATAGGGCTAGCGCAATAAACAGGGATAGTATTATTCCTTCTAGACATAATAGTGCAGAAAGTAGGTGTGTGCGATGAAATGCTAATCCTATTAACCCTAAAATAAAGGCTGAGCTAAAGCTAAAGTGTACTGGTGTCATAAGGGGGTCGTGGATTTAAACCACGATTTTCTGAGCCGAAATCAGAGGTCTTTCTTGGACTAACTCCCTATTCCGCTCACTCGAGGCCTCCTTGGGTTCATTCATAGACTAATCCAAGGGTTAATAGTATTAGGACTGCAGTGGCTCAGAAGAATGTTCCTGTTGGGGTGTGGAGTTGATCCCCTCAGGGTAGAGGCAGGAGAAGGGCAATCTCTAGGTCAAATAAGAGGAATAAAATTGCCACTAAGAAGAATCGAAGGGAGAAGGGTAATCGGGCAGATCCCAGCGGGTCAAATCCACATTCATAAGGGGACAGTTTTTCCGCGTCTGGGTTTATTTGTGGTAGTCAGAAGGATACAACTGCTAGAATTGATGATAAGGCTACTGTAATAACAAGAATAGTTGTGATTAAATTCATTATCTTTCCCTGGGGTTTAACCAAGACTAAATGATTGGAAGTCACTTGTACTAACTTTAATACTAGAAAGATATGAGCCTCATCAATAGATGGATACGTAAAGGAATAGTCACACTACGTCGACAAAATGTCAGTATCAGGCAGCGGCTTCAAAGCCGAAGTGGTGCTCGGATGTAAAGTGGTACTGAACTTGGCGGAGGAAGCATACGGCTAGGAAGGTTGAGCCAATAATTACATGTAGTCCGTGGAATCCTGTAGCGACGAAGAATGTAGAGCCGTATACTCCGTCTGCAATAGTGAAAGGCGCTTCGTAGTACTCTATGGCTTGAAGGGCGGTAAAATAAAGTCCTAGAAGAATTGTGAGTGCAAGAGATTGAATGGCTTGTTTTCGTTCGCCTTCTATAATGCTATGGTGGGCTCATGTGACTGTTACCCCAGATGCTAATAATACAGCGGTATTGAGAAGAGGCACTTCAAACGGGTCTAGTGTAGTAATTCCCGTAGGGGGTCAGCACCCTCCCAGTTCGGGTGTCGGTGCAAGGCTTGAGTGGTAGAAGGCTCAGAAGAAGCCTAAGAAGAAGAATACCTCAGAGGTAATAAATAGGATTATACCATAACGTAGTCCTTTTTGTACTGGCGGTGTATGGTGTCCTTGGAAGGTCCCCTCGCGGATAATATCACGTCATCACTGGAATATTGTAAGAAGTAGAAGAACTAGTCCAAGAGTTATTAGTGTTATTGAGTGGAAGTGAAACCAGATTGCTAGGCCGGATGTTATTAGTAGAGCACCGACGGCTCCGGTTAGTGGTCATGGGCTTGGATCAACCATATGATATGCATGTGCTTGGTGGGCCATTAAACGTTTTCTTGTAGATAGAGGCTTAGGAGTAGCACAAATACGTACGCCTGGATCATGGCTACTGCAACTTCTAAAAGTGTTAGTAGGAAAAGGACGGCTGCGGTCAGAATTGCTACGGTTGGTATTATAGGTAATAATACAAATACGGCTGTGGCAATGAGTTGAATTAGTAGATGGCCTGCGGTTAAATTAGCTGTAAGCCGGACTCCTAGGGCTAGGGGGCGAATAAATAGGCTAATTGTTTCGATGATAATTAGTACGGGAATTAAAGGGATGGGGGTTCCTTCTGGTAGAAGGTGTCCAAGAGCGACCGTTGGTTGGTTTCGTATACCAATAATTACCGTGGCGAGCCATAGTGGCACAGCAAGTCCTATATTTAGGGATAGTTGTGTTGTAGGCGTGAAGGTATACGGGAGAAGGCCTAATATGTTAATAGTGATGAGAAATACTATTAGCGAGGCTAACAGCAGTGCTCATTTATGTCCCCCTACGTTTAGAGGAAGTATAAGTTGATTGGTAAACCGGTTAATAAACCATGTTTGGACGGTGATAAGTCGGTTATTTACTCAACGGGATGGTGGAGTTGGGAATAGTACTCATGGCAGTGCAATTGCAACGGCGATGAGTGGGATTCCCAGGAAGGACGGGCTCGCAAATTGATCGAAAAAGCTTACTATCATGGTCAGTTTCAGGGCTCAGTTTTATGTTTTTCTTCACTTATTGGGGCTGGTTCGTTTGGTGCGGTGTGATTCAAAATTTTGGTTGGGATAATAGTAAGAAAGACGATTCATGAAAATACTAGAATTGCGAATCAAGGGTTGGGGTTGAGTTGGGGCATTTCACTAGAGGTGGTCGGTAGTCACCAAACTTTGGCTTAAAAGGCCAACGCTTTGTCCAATAATTAGCTTTCTAGTGAGGCGTCTTCTAGTATTAATGAGGATCAGCTTTCGAAGTGTTCTAGTGGGACGGCCTCAACTACGATAGGTATAAAGCTGTGGTTTGCGCCACAAATTTCAGAGCATTGTCCATAAAATACGCCTGGGCGGGAGGCGATGAAGGCAGTTTGATTTAATCGTCCTGGTACTGCGTCTATTTTTACGCCCAAAGATGGGACTGCTCAAGAGTGTAATACGTCTTCTGCGGATACTAAAACACGAACTGGTGACTCTATCGGAACTACTATTCGGTGGTCTGTCTCCAGGAGTCGGAATTGACCGGGGGTAAGTTCTTGGGTTGGGATTATGTAGGAGTCAAATCCTAGGTCTTCGTAGTCGGTGTATTCATAACTTCAATACCATTGGTGTCCTATGGCCTTAATTGTTAAGTGGGGGTCATTAATCTCGTCTATAAGATATAAAATACGAAGGGAGGGCAAGGCAATTAAAACTAGAATGACAGCTGGTAGAACTGTTCATACAATCTCGATTTCTTGCGAATCTAAGATATATTTATTGGTGAGCTTGGTCGAGACTATTGCGATAATAATATAAAGTACTAAGATGCTAATTAAGAGTACAATCATTAGGGCGTGGTCATGAAAGTGAAGAAGTTCTTCTATAACGGGTGATGCCGCGTCTTGGAATCCTAGTTGTGTGGGATGTGCCATTAAGCCTAGGGCTTAAGACATACAGGGATTTAACCTGCAATTCCACCTCGACAAGGTGGTGTAATATGCACATTTTACTAATGTCTTTAGAAGAAAGTGACAGAGTGGTTATGTGACTGGCTTGAAACCAGTATATGGGGGTTCAATTCCTCCCTTTCTCGTTAATTTGATTGAACTTGTACAAATGCCGGCTCTTCAAATGTGTGGTATGGTGGAGGGCAGCCATGGAGTCATTCTACGTTTGTCATAGTTAATTCTACTGAGGATACTTCCCGTTTGGCGGCGAAGGCTTCTCAGAGGATAAATAGGAACATAATTACTGCCACTAATGAGATGAGTGAGCCGATAGACGACACTGTATTTCATAGGGCATAAGCGTCTGGGTAGTCAGAATATCGTCGTGGTATTCCTGCTAGGCCTAGGAAGTGTTGTGGGAAGAATGTAAGATTTACACCAATAAATATAATCCCAAAGTGGATTTTTGTTCAAGTATCATTTAAGGTATATCCTGAGAAGAGTGGGAATCAATGAACGAAGGCCGCTATGATGGCAAATACAGCCCCCATTGATAGTACATAGTGGAAGTGGGCAACCACGTAGTACGTGTCGTGTAGAACAATGTCAAGTGATGAATTAGCTAAGACAATTCCTGTTAGTCCCCCGACGGTAAAAAGGAAAATAAATCCTAGGGCTCATAGCATAGGAGTTTCTCATTTAATGGAGCCTCCGTGAAGTGTGGCAAGTCAGCTAAATACTTTTACACCAGTTGGGATGGCAATAATTATTGTTGCGGATGTGAAGTAGGCACGGGTGTCTACGTCTATTCCGACGGTGAACATATGGTGGGCTCAAACAATAAATCCAAGAAGGCCAATAGCCATCATAGCTCAAACTATTCCTATGTAGCCAAATGGTTCTTTTTTACCGGCGTAATAGGCCACGACATGTGAAATAATACCAAATCCGGGTAAAATAAGAATATAAACTTCTGGGTGGCCAAAGAATCAGAATAAGTGCTGATATAGGATTGGGTCTCCTCCTCCTGCTGGATCGAAGAATGTAGTATTAAGATTACGATCTGTAAGAAGCATTGTAATTCCGGCAGCCAGCACTGGTAATGATAGAAGGAGAAGGACGGCTGTTACTAGTACGGCTCATACAAAGAGAGGTGTTTGATACTGGGAGATGGCTGGGGGTTTCATATTAATAATTGTAGTAATGAAATTGACTGCCCCTAAAATTGATGATACACCTGCCAGGTGAAGTGAGAAGATTGTTAAATCTACTGATGCCCCGGCGTGAGCGAGGTTACCTGCAAGAGGCGGGTATACTGTTCACCCCGTTCCGGCACCGGCCTCAACACCGGAAGAGGCTAATAATAACAGGAATGATGGGGGGAGAAGTCAGAAGCTCATATTATTTATTCGTGGGAATGCTATGTCAGGTGCACCAATTATTAGTGGGACGAGTCAGTTGCCGAATCCACCAATAAGAATTGGCATTACTATAAAGAAAATTATTACGAAGGCGTGGGCGGTAACGATGACATTATAAATTTGGTCATCGCCTAAAAGTGACCCGGGTTGGCTTAGTTCGGCCCGAATAAGGAGGCTTAGGGCAGTCCCCACTATTCCGGCTCAGGCACCAAATACAAGATAAAGGGTACCAATGTCTTTGTGGTTTGTAGAAAAGAATCAGCGCGTAATTGCCACAGGTAGGGTAGCCGAGCGTTTAGGCGGTGGGTTGTAGCCCCGAAGACAGAGGTTTAAGTCCTCTCCCTATCACAGCCCCGTAGTGGAGAACACGTTGGATTGCAAATCCAGAGACGCAGATTAATACCCTGCCGGGGCTTTTCCCGCCTTTACTCGGCTAACAGGCGGGAGAAGTAGATGGATGCTCGCTGGCTTGAGCGCTTAGCTGTTAACTAAGAGTTTGTAGGATCGAGGCCTTCCCATCTAGAAAGGCCTTAGTTTAATGAAAACATTTGATTTGCAATTAGAAAATGCAAGATAAACTCTTGTAGGTCTTATCAGGGACTAGAAGATTTTCACTTCTGCTTAGGGCTTTGAAGGCTCTTGGTTTAATGCTATCCTAAGTCCCTAGGTGACTAATATCACGATGGTTGGGGATACTGGGAGGAGGCCTAGTGCTATTGTGGTGAATAGGGCTAAGGGTAAGGAGGCTTGAGATGTCCGGACTCGTCAGGGGGTGGTCGCGGCGGCAATGTTGGGGGAGATGGTGAGTGTTATGGCGTAACAAAGCCGTAAATAAAAGTACAGACTCAGTAGGGCGGCTAGGGCCATAACCGTGGCAGTAAGGGGAAGGCTCTGTTTTGCTAGCTCTTGTAAGATTAGTCACTTAGGTATAAATCCTGTAAGTGGGGGCAGTCCTCCTAACGATAATAGTACTAGGGCAGTGGTAGTGGTTAAGATAGGGCTTTTCGATCATACGACTGCGAGAGTGCTGATTTTTGTGGCGGACGAGATTTTTAGGGTAAGGAATGCTGCAGATGTTATGAAGATGTATATCAGGAGTGCGAGGAGGGTAAGTTGGGGGGCATATTGGAGGACGATAATCATTCAACCCATATGAGCAATAGAGGAATAGGCCAGGATCTTTCGGAGCTGGGTCTGGTTTAGGCCGCCTCATCCTCCAACTAATGTTGACATTAGCCCTAGAGCTGTTAGTAGAAGTGGGTCGATAGCTTGGGCTGTTTGTACAATGAGCGCAAGGGGTGCAAGTTTCTGTCAGGTTGACAAAATCAGGCCTGTTAGAAGGTCCAACCCTTGTAGTACTTCAGGCATTCAGAAGTGTATAGGTGCTAACCCGATTTTAAGTGCTAGGGCGGTAATAATTATCGCGCTGGCGATGGGGTTTGACATATTGTTTATATCTCATTCTCCTGTAACTCAGGCATTTGTTGTGCTTGCGAATAGGATCATGGCTGCTGCAGTGGCTTGGGTTAGAAAGTATTTTGTGGTCGCCTCTACTGCACGGGGGTGGTGGTGTTGCGCTATTAGGGGAACAATCGCTAGGGTGTTGATTTCCAGCCCTATCCAAGCTAGCAGTCAGTGAGAGCTAGCAAAGGTAAGGGTGGTTCCTAGTCCCAGGCTGGATAATAGGACTGTTAATACGTAGGGGTTCATTGATGGAGGAGGGAGTTTAACCGTCATTTTCGGGGTATGGGCCCGAAAGCTTATTTAGCTGACCCCATCTTAGAAAGTGGTGTAGAGGAAGCACTAAGAGTTTTGATCTCTTGGGCATGGGTTCGACCCCCTTCTTTCTAAGAACTGAGGGGATTTTAACCCCTATTAGCCACTCTATCAAAGTGGTCCCTGGGCATTCGGGCACAGTTCCTGAATTATAACTGTGGGGGGAGACCCGCCAGCGCAATTGGGAGGGAAATATGTCACAAGACAAGGGCTAGTGTTAGCGGGAGGAAGTTTTTCCACACTAGGTGCATGAGTTGGTCATATCGAAACCGTGGATAAGAGGCTCGTACTCAGAGAAATATAACGGATAGGAGTGCAGCTTTGATTATAAGGCCAATTGTTGTCAGTTCTGGTATACTTGTGAAATGGGATGTTCCTAGAAATAGTACGGCTGACAATGTATTTATGAGTAGAATATTTGCGTATTCGGCAAGGAAAAATAGGGCAAAAGGTCCTCCTGCATATTCTACATTGAAGCCTGACACAAGTTCCGATTCACCTTCGGTTAAGTCGAAGGGCGCTCGGTTAGTTTCCGCTAGGGTTGAGATATATCATATTGCGGCGAGGGGCCATGCGGGGGCTAGTAACCAGATACTCTCTTGGGCGGTGTTGAACGTCTGTAGGGTATAACCTCCAGAAAAGATAATGACTGAGAGGAGAATAAGTCCAAGGCTTACTTCGTATGAAATTGTTTGGGCTACTGCTCGTAGGGCCCCAATTAGTGCGTACTTTGAATTTGATGCTCACCCTGATCCAAGAATGGAATATACTGCGAGGCTAGATAGGGCTAGAATAAATAGGACTCCTAGATTGAGATCAATGACAGGGTGGGGCATAGGTATGGGTGCTCATAGCGTTAGGGCGAGGGTAAGTGCAAGGATAGGGGCTGCCAAGAACAGGAAAGGAGAGGAGGTGGAAGGGCGAACGGGCTCTTTAATAAACAATTTAACCCCGTCAGCGATGGGCTGTAGTAGGCCGTAGGGCCCTACTACATTAGGTCCTTTTCGTAGTTGCATATATCCTAATACTTTTCGTTCAAGTAGGGTCAGGAAGGCTACAGCCAATAACACAGGGACGATGTAGGCAAGGGGATTAACTAGGTGATTCATTAGAGTGTTTAGCATAACTGGGAAGAGGACTTGAACCTCTGGTTTAAAGGGCTTAGGCCTTTCGCAATTTACCATGCTCTGCCACCCCAGTATGTCCTTATTTTGGACGGTAGGGGTTTTGGCCCTCCCTTTACTTAATTTATTTGTTTTCATCAATTAGGGGCGGGGCGTGCCTTAAGTATAGGCCCCTCTTTTCCGATCCTTTCGTACTAGGAAAAGTAGCGCTACAGATAGAAACTGACCTGGATTACTCCGGTCTGAACTCAGATCACGTAGGACTTTAATCGTTGAACAAACGAACCCTTAATAGCGGCTGCACCATTAGGATGTCCTGATCCAACATCGAGGTCGTAAACCCCCTCGTCGATATGGACTCTGGGAGAGGATTGCGCTGTTATCCCTAGGGTAACTTGGTTCGTTGATCGGCTTTTCAGTCGGATCATTCTTGGTCAGATGTTCTGCGGCTTATAGATGTATCTCTTGGCTTTGGGGATTTAGCCCAGTCCACTCGGAGGCTTATCTTTCCTCCGTGGTCGCCCCAACCGAAGGTAAAACTTCACTGGCCACTAGGTTCTTGCTTTTTGTAGAGTCATTTAACGTGGCTGAATTTTGTACCTTAAGCTCCAAAGGGTCTTCTCGTCTTGTATAATTATACCCGCTTCTGCACGGATAGATCAATTTCACTGACTGGAAGGGGGAGACAGTTAAGCCCTCGTCTAGCCATTCATACAGGTCTCTATTTAAGAGACAAGTGATTGCGCTACCTTTGCACGGTCAAAATACCGCGGCCGTTGAACCCGTAGTCACTGGGCAGGCTGGACCTCCTATACTCAATGTAGTCGCAGGAGGCGATGTTTTTGGTAAACAGGCGAGGCTTGTGTTTGCCGAGTTCCTTTCCCTTCTTTTAGTCTTTCCCTTAAAAAATAGCACTCCAGTGTGGGATTAACGATTATTTAGTTGTGAGTCCTTCCTGAAGTCTATGTTGTTCACATTACCCTCTTGGGTTGGGTTCGTTAAGTTCCAGTGGTTGGTCCGATCTGGCTTACACTTGTGCTGGGAGAAGAGCAGGTCTTCTTGTTACTCATTTTAGCATAATCTCTTCCATGTTGGCATGGGTTGGCCTGATATAATTAGGGGAGTAAGATTTTTTATCGGTATAATAAACTTCTTTCTGTCTGAGCTTTAACGCTTTCTGTTTAGGTGGCTGCCTTTAGGCCCACTAGAACAGTGTGTTTTATATATTATGATCTTTATCCTCCTGTAAAGGTTGTATCCTTTGTTAAAGGGGCTGTACCCCCTTCAACTAACTCTCGTGTATTTCCCTGAGCACCTTGGTAGTGTATTCTTTGGTTTGGGGTATACGAGGCTGAACTTCTATCCACTTCTCAGGCAACCAGCTATCACCAGGTTCGGTAGGTCTGTCACTTCTACCCGGAGCTCTTCCCACTCTTTTGCCACAGAGACGGGTTAGCCCTAAATTAATAGGCTGTCTCGGGGTAGCTCACCTGGTTTCGGGGTTTCAAACTAAAGGTCTCTTTGCTTGAGGGTGCTGGCTAAATCATGATGCAAAAGGTACAAGGTTTAGTCTTTGTTTTTCATTGCTTATATGGGTTGTTTCACTTCTCTTTCAGCTTTCCCTTGCGGTACTTTCTCTATTGCTTTGGGTTGAACCTTTTCCGTCTCCCGTACTTAGGTAAAAAAATGGTTTAGTTTATGGTGTTAGGCCATGTCTTGTTATAAATACTGTAAAATTATATAAATAATTAAGCTAGCTGGTTGGCTCAGGGCGATCCAATTTGCATGGACGTCTTCTCGGTGTAAGTGAGATGCTTAACTGACTCAGCCACACCCTGAATTTAATCCAAGTGCACCTTCCGGTACACTTACCATGTTACGACTTGCCTCCCCTCGTCAGCGCTTTAGTGTTAGGTAACTTCATTGCATTTTGACAGGGGAGAGTGACGGGCGGTGTGTACGCGCCTCAGAGCCGGGTTCAAAAGGACACTCTGCTTCCTTTTTACTACTAAATCCTCCTTCAAGCACTATTTCATGTTGCATATCCGTAGTGTTCTATTGATAGAAAATGTAGCCCATTTCTTCCCGCTTCGTACGCTACACCTCGACCTGACGTTCTGGGTTGTGCCCATTTTGCTTACTTTTATTGCCTTCACAGGGTAAGCTGACGACGGCGGTATATAGGCTGGGGTGGCTAGAAGTGGTGAGGTTTAACGGGGGTTATCGGTTCTAGAACAGGCTCCTCTAGGGGGGTCTAAGGCACCGTCAGGTCCTTTGGGTTTCAAGCTAATGCTCGTAGTACCCGGGCGGACGTCTAATTGTAGCTGAACGTCTAGGTTTATAGCTGAGCATAGTGGGGTATCTAATCCCAGTTTGTTTCTCAGCTTTCGTGGGGTCAGGTGGGCTTTATTAAAGCTACTTTCGTATATTGGGCTTCGGACACCTAGAAGCGTATGACAGCCAAAGGGCCATTTGGCTTTATTATTGTGCTTCCCTTAACCACCCTTTACGCCGTGTATTATTAACTAGGGCCTCTCGTTTAACCGCGGTGGCTGGCACGAGTTTTACCGGCCCTCTTAACCCTGACTGAGTCAAGTTTTCACTCATGGCTTAATATTTATCACTGCTGAATTCCCTTGGGGGTGTGGCTCGGCCAGGCGTCTTGGGCTAAAAATTTGTGCCTGATGCCCGCTCCTCGTCCCCGGGCAGGGGATTAAGGGCATACTCACGGGGTTGCGGAGACTTGCATGTGTAAGTTGGGTTAGAGCTAATAATAAGGTCAGGACCATGCCTTTATGCATGCGGAGCTTGTCAGGGCCCATCTTAACATCTTCAGTGTTATGCTTTGTATTAAGCTACGCTAGCGGCCAAATTATGTTTGATTTTTTAGCATTGAGGAATATACCTAAAAATCTAGTAGAGTTTTTTAGGCTAATATTTGGGCAAATTTTTGCGGCGAGTAAACGCGAAATGCATATATATATATATATAATGCGGATGGCTAACCCATATTTCAACTCGGTGGCCTGCACGTTCTCGAACCTTCCTTGGTTTCGGGGTTTGACAAGGATAACAGGATTTGCTGAGCGTAGGGGGTAGGGGGGTTTGTCGCGCAAAAGCCAAAAGGGGGGGCATATATATAGGGGTAAGTTGGAAGAAGAGATGAATGTATTATGCACTTGATAAAATAATATGTAATTCTTAAGTTATGTCTTTTAATAATGAACCAACTTTAACTCTTGCAAGGAAATATACTACCTTGATATATTAATTGTGCCTGCACTCTGAGATGCAAAGTGAAAGGAAACCAGAAAAAAGAACCTTATGCATATAAAAGAATGCCCGGCATGTGGGGTAATGCGGAGTATGTAATTACACCAGTAGCCGGATGCAAGGAAAATAAATTAGGATGGATTCTTCACAGGTCTGTACGTGACAGGAGAACCAGATACAAGGAATAATTCATAATATACCGTATCTTAGTGTTGTGTCCCTGATTCTATCATTAATAATATGCCTTATATGAACCGGTTGGTGGTCTCTTACTACATTAATATGATTAAACTAAATCTTAGTTGTATATTTCGAGGAAAAATGTGAGATCCATATCTAGGGGAATTATCTATTTCTTAAGTTAAAATAAAATATTTCTGAGTTTAACAATTTGCTTTATGTACGTCTTGAACGTTAGTACTTGCTTTTAGGTTAATATAAATGAATGGTGATAATACATATATATGTACTAACACAGTACATGATATTGTGCATAGTATGCACTATCATATACGCGACCATCAGAAGATAGTTTAATTTAGAATTCTGGCTTTGGGAGCCAGGGGTGGGAGTTAAAATCTCCTTTTTCTGGGCGCTAGGAGGGAATTTAACCCTCGATCTTCGGATTACAAGACCGATGCTTTCAAGCTAAGCTACTAGGGCAGGCTCATTTCAATGCTTTATTTTCCGCTCATCCTGCTAGCGGGACAAGAACGAGGAAAAGTGCAAAGTATAGAATGGATGCAACTTGGCCAATAATGATATATGGGTGTTCTACGGGCATGCCTCCGATTCATGTTAAGATAAATATATCTGCAACTAGGGTTCAGAATAAAAATTGTGTCACAGGGCGGAAAGTTAGTCCTCGTTGTTTTGAGGTGTGTAAGACTGGGACAACTATTAGCACTAGAATGCTGAATAGTAGTGCGAGGACCCCTCCTAGCTTGTTCGGGATGGATCGGAGGATGGCGTAGGCAAATAAGAAGTATCATTCTGGCTGAATATGTGGGGGTGTCACGAGTGGGTTTGCTGGCGTAAAGTTTTCTGGGTCACCTAATAGGTTAGGAGAAAATAATGTTAGGGAGGTGAGAGCTAGTAACATAATTACAAAGCCAAGGAGGTCTTTGTATGAAAAATACGGGTGGAAAGAAATTTTATCTGCGTCGGAGTTTAGTCCGGCCGGGTTGTTTGATCCCGTCTCGTGTAAAAACAGTAAGTGTAGAACGGTTGCGCCGGCGACGACAAATGGAAAGAGAAAGTGGAATGCGAAGAACCGTGTAAGGGTTGCGTTATCTACTGAGAAACCTCCCCAGATTCACTGAACAAGGGTATCTCCCATGTAAGGGACCGCTGAGAGGAGGTTTGTGATTACGGTGGCGCCTCAGAAGGATATTTGCCCCCATGGTAGTACGTAGCCAACGAAGGCTGTCATTATAACCAGGAGGAATAGAACCACACCAATGTTTCAGGTTTCCTTATAAAGGTATGACCCGTAATATAGGCCTCGTGCGATATGTATATAAAGACAGATGAAGAAGAAGGATGCTCCATTAGCATGTAGGTTTCGGATAAGTCAGCCGTAGTTGACGTCTCGGCAGATGTGGGTCACCGATGAAAACGCGGTTGAGATGTCAGAGGTATAGTGTATAGCTAAGAATAGTCCTGTCAGGATTTGGGTAATTAAACATAACCCTAGCAGGGACCCGAAGTTTCATAGTGCTGAGATGTTAGATGGTGTCGGAAGGTCGACTAGCGCGTCATTAGCGATTTTTATTAGTGGATGGGTTTTTCGTAGGCTTGCCATTACTGTTCTTGTAGTTGAATTACAACGGTGGTTCTTCAAGTCACTGGTCTCGGTTAAAATCCGAGTAAGAATTATGACCTATTTTGTGTTTTTATTGTTGGTAGCTTTAATTGTGGGCTTAATCGCTGTTGCGTCTAACCCTACGCCCTACTTTGCTGCTTTAGGTTTGGTGGTGGCAGCTGGGGTGGGGTGTGGGGTGTTAGTCGGCTGTGGGGGCTCTTTCTTATCTTTAGTTTTGTTCTTAATTTATTTGGGGGGGATGCTCGTAGTATTTGCCTATTCGGCAGCTTTGGCTGCTGAGCCCTTTCCGGAGGCCTGGGGAAGTCGTTCGGTGGCCGGTTACGTGTTAGTCTATTTAGTGGGTGTTGTGCTGATAGCAGGGTTGCTTTGAGGGGACTGATATGAGGGTTCTTGGGTAATTGTTGATGGACTTAAGGAGTTTTCCATGTTGCGGGGAGATGTTGGGGGTGTGGCCATGATATACTCTTTCGGCGGTGCAATACTGGTTATTTGTGCTTGGGTATTGCTTTTAACGTTGCTTGTGGTGTTGGAGCTCACTCGGGGCTTAAGTCGAGGCACTCTTCGGGCAGTTTAAATAAGTGCTAGAAGAACGGCTAGGGCCACGGTTAAAAGGAAAATGGTTAAGTATGTTTTAATCATTCCTCGTGGAATGTCACTTACCATTTTCGCTATCATCATTTGGGTGAGTGTTAACCCTTTTGGTCCAGCAGCTTGGAACCATGTTTGATCAAGTTTCGTGGCGACCGATTGTCCTAAGGTTAGGTTAGCTTTTGGCGAGAGCCGGTGTATCAATGCGGGAAAATAGCCTAGCATATTTGAAAAGTGGTGAGTGGAAATTGTTGGGGTAATTTTAATTTGTTTGTTGGTTATGGCTGCGAGTTCTATAGCCACTAGGAGTCCAGTAATAGTTACGATGAGGGCTGCCATTTTTAGGGTGGTAGGCATTGTTATGGTTGGCGTGCTTGAGGGTAAAAAGTTAGAGGTGATAATGAGCCCTGCAATAATGCTTCCTCAAGCAAGTCGTTTAATAGGATTAATTACTAGTGGGTTATTTTCATTAATGGGGGAGAGTGGTAGGAACCGGGGGGACCCCATGGTTACAAAATATACGACCCGGAAGCTGTAAACTGCAGTGAACGAGGTGGCAATCAGTGTTAGAGTTAGGGCTCAGGCGTTAAGGTAAGAGGTGTTCAGGGCTTCAATAATGGCATCTTTCGAGAAGAATCCGGCTAGGAATGGGGTACCTGTTAGTGCTAGGCTGCCGATCGTGAGGTAGGTTGAGGTGGCAGGCATGAGCTTGTGAAGGCCCCCTATTTTTCGAATATCCTGTTCGTCGTTTAGGCTGTGAATAATAGATCCGGAACAGAGGAAGAGTATAGCTTTGAAGAATGCGTGTGTACAAATATGAAGGAATGCTAGTTGTGGTTGATTTAGGCCAATTGTTACTATTATCAGGCCTAGTTGACTAGATGTTGAGAATGCTACAATTTTCTTGATATCATTTTGGGTGAGGGCACAGGTGGCTGTGAATAAAGTGGTTAGTGCGCCTAAACATAAACAAATTGTCAGTGCTAACTGGTTATTTTCTATGAGGGGGTGGAGGCGAATTAATAGGAAGATCCCGGCAACAACTATAGTGCTAGAGTGCAGTAGGGCAGAAACTGGTGTAGGGCCCTCTATGGCAGAAGGGAGCCAAGGATGTAGGCCGAATTGGGCCGATTTTCCTGTTGCTGCAAGGATAAGTCCGATTAGGGGGATTGTTATGTCGAAGTCTTTTGATAAGAAGAAGATTTGTTGAATCTCTCAGGAGTTTATATTCATTGCAAATCAGGCCATGGCTAAGATCAGTCCGATGTCCCCTACGCGGTTATAAATTACAGCCTGGAGGGCTGCTGTGTTGGCATCTGCTCGTCCGTGTCATCAGCCGATTAATAGGAAGGATATAATTCCGACTCCCTCTCAGCCAATGAATAGTTGGAATATGTTGTTAGCTGTGACGAGCGTAATTATAGCCACGAGGAATAAAAGTAAGTATTTGAAGAACCGGTTTATGTTAGGGTCGGAGTGTATATACCATAACGCAAATTCTAGGATTGATCAGGTGACGTAAAGGGCGATAGGGGTGAAGATAAGGGAGTAGTGGTCGAATTTAAAGCTGATGTTCGTGTCAAACACTTGTGTATTTATTCAGTGTCAGTTTGTGGTAATACTTTCTGCTCCTTGATCAAGAAAAATTACAAGTGGCAGCAGGCTGATGAAAAATGCGGTGCTGACTGCAGTTTTGACGTGTGTGCGTGCTCACTCTGGTTTTTGGGGGTTTGGGTTTAATGTTGTCAATAAGGGAAATACAAGGGTTGCGAGGACTAAAATGAGTGAGGATGATATTGTTAGGGCTGTTAGACTCATAGCTTCTGCTTGGATTTGCACCAAGAGTTTTTGGTTCCTAAGACCAACGGATGAACTGTTATCCTTCAAAAGCGTAAGGAAGCCGAGGACTTTAACCTCGGTGCATAAGGATTAGCAGTACTTACTGATGTCTGTCCTTCCTTGGTGAGTAAGGGGATTTTAACCCCTGTCTTTAGAATCACAATCTAATATTTTAGTTAAACTATACTTACTAGTAACATCATCCTCATATGAGTTCTGGTTTTGTTACAAGGAGAATTACCGGAATAAGGTGTAGGGCTATTAACAGGTGTTCCCGGGTGTGGAATGGTGGAAGTTTTACGATGTGGCTTGGTGCCGGGCCGCGTTGGGACATTAAGAACATGTAGAGGGAGTAGCCGGCAGTAATCAGTGTTCCCAGCCCTGTAAGTGCGATGGTTCAGGGGGATCAGTTGAAAAGGGTTGTGATAATCATTAGTTCTCCTATTAGGTTAGGTAGAGGTGGCAGTGCTAGATTAGCTAGATTGGCAATGAACCATCAGACTGCCGTTAACGGGAAGATTACTTGTAATCCTCGGGCAAGAACTATTGTTCGGCTATGGGTTCGCTCGTAGGCTGTATTAGCTAAGCAGAATAACATAGAGGATACTAAGCCATGGGCAATTATGAGAATGATTGCGCCTGAAAATCCTCATGGGGTTTGAATCAAAATCCCTCCGGCTACGAGGCCCATATGGCTAACAGAGGAGTAGGCAATTAATGATTTAAGATCCGTCTGTCGTAGACAAATGGACCCGGTTATAATAATGCCCCATAATGCCAGAATAATAAAGGGATAGATTAGTTGTTTAGAGAGAGGGTCCAGTATGATTATCATTCGTATCATTCCATATCCTCCGAGTTTCAGTAGCACTGCTGCTAGCACCATGGATCCTGCAACGGGGGCTTCTACATGCGCCTTTGGTAACCACAGGTGTACCCCATATAGTGGTATTTTGACTAGAAAAGCGATTAAGCAACCTGCTCATCAGATTTTGTGACCTCAGGAATCCAATAATAATGGCTGGGCGTACTGAATCACCAACATGGACAAGGTCCCTGTAGATTGTTGAAGGAGAAGCAAGGCGACTAAAAGGGGGAGAGATCCGGCTAAGGTGTAGAATAAAAAGTAGGTTCCTGCACTTAGGCGTTCGGTTTGGTTGCCTCATCGGGTAATAATAATGAGTGTGGGGATAAGTGTGGCCTCAAATATAATATAGAATATGATGATTTCTGTGGCGCCGAATGCTATAATTAGGAAGGTTTGGAGTGAGGCGAGAAGTGTAATGTAAAGGCGTTGTCGGCTGACCGGTTCGGGACTAATGTGATTCTGGCTAGCTAGGATTATTAGTGGGAGGAGTCAGCATGTTAATACTAAAAGTGGGGTGGATAGTGGGTCTGTGGCTAAATATGAGTTGGATGTGGTTCATCCGGTTTCTGATGTCCATTTAAGTCAGGTGAGGCTAATAAGAGCAATTGAAAGACCGTGAGTAGTTGTAGTCGTTCATAATCATTTAGAAGGAACTAGCCAAATTGTTGGGAATAATATGATCGTAGGGATTAATACTTTTAGCATTGTAGTAGATTAAGGTTTTGTAGGCGGTCTGTACCATGTGTGCGCGCTGTGGCTACTAGGAGTGCAAGGCCTGTACTTGCTTCACAGGCGGAGAAGGCTAGTAGTAGTATAGGTGCTGTAGAGAAGCTTGTTGATTCAAATTGTAGGGTCCATAGGGCTAGCGCAATAAACAGGGATAGTATTATTCCTTCTAGACATAATAGTGCAGAAAGTAGGTGTGTGCGATGAAATGCTAATCCTATTAACCCTAAAATAAAGGCTGAGCTAAAGCTAAAGTGTACTGGTGTCATAAGGGGGTCGTGGATTTAAACCACGATTTTCTGAGCCGAAATCAGAGGTCTTTCTTGGACTAACTCCCTATTCCGCTCACTCGAGGCCTCCTTGGGTTCATTCATAGACTAATCCAAGGGTTAATAGTATTAGGACTGCAGTGGCTCAGAAGAATGTTCCTGTTGGGGTGTGGAGTTGATCCCCTCAGGGTAGAGGCAGGAGAAGGGCAATCTCTAGGTCAAATAAGAGGAATAAAATTGCCACTAAGAAGAATCGAAGGGAGAAGGGTAATCGGGCAGATCCCAGCGGGTCAAATCCACATTCATAAGGGGACAGTTTTTCCGCGTCTGGGTTTATTTGTGGTAGTCAGAAGGATACAACTGCTAGAATTGATGATAAGGCTACTGTAATAACAAGAATAGTTGTGATTAAATTCATTATCTTTCCCTGGGGTTTAACCAAGACTAAATGATTGGAAGTCACTTGTACTAACTTTAATACTAGAAAGATATGAGCCTCATCAATAGATGGATACGTAAAGGAATAGTCACACTACGTCGACAAAATGTCAGTATCAGGCAGCGGCTTCAAAGCCGAAGTGGTGCTCGGATGTAAAGTGGTACTGAACTTGGCGGAGGAAGCATACGGCTAGGAAGGTTGAGCCAATAATTACATGTAGTCCGTGGAATCCTGTAGCGACGAAGAATGTAGAGCCGTATACTCCGTCTGCAATAGTGAAAGGCGCTTCGTAGTACTCTATGGCTTGAAGGGCGGTAAAATAAAGTCCTAGAAGAATTGTGAGTGCAAGAGATTGAATGGCTTGTTTTCGTTCGCCTTCTATAATGCTATGGTGGGCTCATGTGACTGTTACCCCAGATGCTAATAATACAGCGGTATTGAGAAGAGGCACTTCAAACGGGTCTAGTGTAGTAATTCCCGTAGGGGGTCAGCACCCTCCCAGTTCGGGTGTCGGTGCAAGGCTTGAGTGGTAGAAGGCTCAGAAGAAGCCTAAGAAGAAGAATACCTCAGAGGTAATAAATAGGATTATACCATAACGTAGTCCTTTTTGTACTGGCGGTGTATGGTGTCCTTGGAAGGTCCCCTCGCGGATAATATCACGTCATCACTGGAATATTGTAAGAAGTAGAAGAACTAGTCCAAGAGTTATTAGTGTTATTGAGTGGAAGTGAAACCAGATTGCTAGGCCGGATGTTATTAGTAGAGCACCGACGGCTCCGGTTAGTGGTCATGGGCTTGGATCAACCATATGATATGCATGTGCTTGGTGGGCCATTAAACGTTTTCTTGTAGATAGAGGCTTAGGAGTAGCACAAATACGTACGCCTGGATCATGGCTACTGCAACTTCTAAAAGTGTTAGTAGGAAAAGGACGGCTGCGGTCAGAATTGCTACGGTTGGTATTATAGGTAATAATACAAATACGGCTGTGGCAATGAGTTGAATTAGTAGATGGCCTGCGGTTAAATTAGCTGTAAGCCGGACTCCTAGGGCTAGGGGGCGAATAAATAGGCTAATTGTTTCGATGATAATTAGTACGGGAATTAAAGGGATGGGGGTTCCTTCTGGTAGAAGGTGTCCAAGAGCGACCGTTGGTTGGTTTCGTATACCAATAATTACCGTGGCGAGCCATAGTGGCACAGCAAGTCCTATATTTAGGGATAGTTGTGTTGTAGGCGTGAAGGTATACGGGAGAAGGCCTAATATGTTAATAGTGATGAGAAATACTATTAGCGAGGCTAACAGCAGTGCTCATTTATGTCCCCCTACGTTTAGAGGAAGTATAAGTTGATTGGTAAACCGGTTAATAAACCATGTTTGGACGGTGATAAGTCGGTTATTTACTCAACGGGATGGTGGAGTTGGGAATAGTACTCATGGCAGTGCAATTGCAACGGCGATGAGTGGGATTCCCAGGAAGGACGGGCTCGCAAATTGATCGAAAAAGCTTACTATCATGGTCAGTTTCAGGGCTCAGTTTTATGTTTTTCTTCACTTATTGGGGCTGGTTCGTTTGGTGCGGTGTGATTCAAAATTTTGGTTGGGATAATAGTAAGAAAGACGATTCATGAAAATACTAGAATTGCGAATCAAGGGTTGGGGTTGAGTTGGGGCATTTCACTAGAGGTGGTCGGTAGTCACCAAACTTTGGCTTAAAAGGCCAACGCTTTGTCCAATAATTAGCTTTCTAGTGAGGCGTCTTCTAGTATTAATGAGGATCAGCTTTCGAAGTGTTCTAGTGGGACGGCCTCAACTACGATAGGTATAAAGCTGTGGTTTGCGCCACAAATTTCAGAGCATTGTCCATAAAATACGCCTGGGCGGGAGGCGATGAAGGCAGTTTGATTTAATCGTCCTGGTACTGCGTCTATTTTTACGCCCAAAGATGGGACTGCTCAAGAGTGTAATACGTCTTCTGCGGATACTAAAACACGAACTGGTGACTCTATCGGAACTACTATTCGGTGGTCTGTCTCCAGGAGTCGGAATTGACCGGGGGTAAGTTCTTGGGTTGGGATTATGTAGGAGTCAAATCCTAGGTCTTCGTAGTCGGTGTATTCATAACTTCAATACCATTGGTGTCCTATGGCCTTAATTGTTAAGTGGGGGTCATTAATCTCGTCTATAAGATATAAAATACGAAGGGAGGGCAAGGCAATTAAAACTAGAATGACAGCTGGTAGAACTGTTCATACAATCTCGATTTCTTGCGAATCTAAGATATATTTATTGGTGAGCTTGGTCGAGACTATTGCGATAATAATATAAAGTACTAAGATGCTAATTAAGAGTACAATCATTAGGGCGTGGTCATGAAAGTGAAGAAGTTCTTCTATAACGGGTGATGCCGCGTCTTGGAATCCTAGTTGTGTGGGATGTGCCATTAAGCCTAGGGCTTAAGACATACAGGGATTTAACCTGCAATTCCACCTCGACAAGGTGGTGTAATATGCACATTTTACTAATGTCTTTAGAAGAAAGTGACAGAGTGGTTATGTGACTGGCTTGAAACCAGTATATGGGGGTTCAATTCCTCCCTTTCTCGTTAATTTGATTGAACTTGTACAAATGCCGGCTCTTCAAATGTGTGGTATGGTGGAGGGCAGCCATGGAGTCATTCTACGTTTGTCATAGTTAATTCTACTGAGGATACTTCCCGTTTGGCGGCGAAGGCTTCTCAGAGGATAAATAGGAACATAATTACTGCCACTAATGAGATGAGTGAGCCGATAGACGACACTGTATTTCATAGGGCATAAGCGTCTGGGTAGTCAGAATATCGTCGTGGTATTCCTGCTAGGCCTAGGAAGTGTTGTGGGAAGAATGTAAGATTTACACCAATAAATATAATCCCAAAGTGGATTTTTGTTCAAGTATCATTTAAGGTATATCCTGAGAAGAGTGGGAATCAATGAACGAAGGCCGCTATGATGGCAAATACAGCCCCCATTGATAGTACATAGTGGAAGTGGGCAACCACGTAGTACGTGTCGTGTAGAACAATGTCAAGTGATGAATTAGCTAAGACAATTCCTGTTAGTCCCCCGACGGTAAAAAGGAAAATAAATCCTAGGGCTCATAGCATAGGAGTTTCTCATTTAATGGAGCCTCCGTGAAGTGTGGCAAGTCAGCTAAATACTTTTACACCAGTTGGGATGGCAATAATTATTGTTGCGGATGTGAAGTAGGCACGGGTGTCTACGTCTATTCCGACGGTGAACATATGGTGGGCTCAAACAATAAATCCAAGAAGGCCAATAGCCATCATAGCTCAAACTATTCCTATGTAGCCAAATGGTTCTTTTTTACCGGCGTAATAGGCCACGACATGTGAAATAATACCAAATCCGGGTAAAATAAGAATATAAACTTCTGGGTGGCCAAAGAATCAGAATAAGTGCTGATATAGGATTGGGTCTCCTCCTCCTGCTGGATCGAAGAATGTAGTATTAAGATTACGATCTGTAAGAAGCATTGTAATTCCGGCAGCCAGCACTGGTAATGATAGAAGGAGAAGGACGGCTGTTACTAGTACGGCTCATACAAAGAGAGGTGTTTGATACTGGGAGATGGCTGGGGGTTTCATATTAATAATTGTAGTAATGAAATTGACTGCCCCTAAAATTGATGATACACCTGCCAGGTGAAGTGAGAAGATTGTTAAATCTACTGATGCCCCGGCGTGAGCGAGGTTACCTGCAAGAGGCGGGTATACTGTTCACCCCGTTCCGGCACCGGCCTCAACACCGGAAGAGGCTAATAATAACAGGAATGATGGGGGGAGAAGTCAGAAGCTCATATTATTTATTCGTGGGAATGCTATGTCAGGTGCACCAATTATTAGTGGGACGAGTCAGTTGCCGAATCCACCAATAAGAATTGGCATTACTATAAAGAAAATTATTACGAAGGCGTGGGCGGTAACGATGACATTATAAATTTGGTCATCGCCTAAAAGTGACCCGGGTTGGCTTAGTTCGGCCCGAATAAGGAGGCTTAGGGCAGTCCCCACTATTCCGGCTCAGGCACCAAATACAAGATAAAGGGTACCAATGTCTTTGTGGTTTGTAGAAAAGAATCAGCGCGTAATTGCCACAGGTAGGGTAGCCGAGCGTTTAGGCGGTGGGTTGTAGCCCCGAAGACAGAGGTTTAAGTCCTCTCCCTATCACAGCCCCGTAGTGGAGAACACGTTGGATTGCAAATCCAGAGACGCAGATTAATACCCTGCCGGGGCTTTTCCCGCCTTTACTCGGCTAACAGGCGGGAGAAGTAGATGGATGCTCGCTGGCTTGAGCGCTTAGCTGTTAACTAAGAGTTTGTAGGATCGAGGCCTTCCCATCTAGAAAGGCCTTAGTTTAATGAAAACATTTGATTTGCAATTAGAAAATGCAAGATAAACTCTTGTAGGTCTTATCAGGGACTAGAAGATTTTCACTTCTGCTTAGGGCTTTGAAGGCTCTTGGTCTAATGCTATCCTAAGTCCCTAGGTGACTAATATCACGATGGTTGGGGATACTGGGAGGAGGCCTAGTGCTATTGTGGTGAATAGGGCTAAGGGTAAGGAGGCTTGAGATGTCCGGACTCGTCAGGGGGTGGTCGCGGCGGCAATGTTGGGGGAGATGGTGAGTGTTATGGCGTAACAAAGCCGTAAATAAAAGTACAGACTCAGTAGGGCGGCTAGGGCCATAACCGTGGCAGTAAGGGGAAGGCTCTGTTTTGCTAGCTCTTGTAAGATTAGTCACTTAGGTATAAATCCTGTAAGTGGGGGCAGTCCTCCTAACGATAATAGTACTAGGGCAGTGGTAGTGGTTAAGATAGGGCTTTTCGATCATACGACTGCGAGAGTGCTGATTTTTGTGGCGGACGAGATTTTTAGGGTAAGGAATGCTGCAGATGTTATGAAGATGTATATCAGGAGTGCGAGGAGGGTAAGTTGGGGGGCATATTGGAGGACGATAATCATTCAACCCATATGAGCAATAGAGGAATAGGCCAGGATCTTTCGGAGCTGGGTCTGGTTTAGGCCGCCTCATCCTCCAACTAATGTTGACATTAGCCCTAGAGCTGTTAGTAGAAGTGGGTCGATAGCTTGGGCTGTTTGTACAATGAGCGCAAGGGGTGCAAGTTTCTGTCAGGTTGACAAAATCAGGCCTGTTAGAAGGTCCAACCCTTGTAGTACTTCAGGCATTCAGAAGTGTATAGGTGCTAACCCGATTTTAAGTGCTAGGGCGGTAATAATTATCGCGCTGGCGATGGGGTTTGACATATTGTTTATATCTCATTCTCCTGTAACTCAGGCATTTGTTGTGCTTGCGAATAGGATCATGGCTGCTGCAGTGGCTTGGGTTAGAAAGTATTTTGTGGTCGCCTCTACTGCACGGGGGTGGTGGTGTTGCGCTATTAGGGGAACAATCGCTAGGGTGTTGATTTCCAGCCCTATCCAAGCTAGCAGTCAGTGAGAGCTAGCAAAGGTAAGGGTGGTTCCTAGTCCCAGGCTGGATAATAGGACTGTTAATACGTAGGGGTTCATTGATGGAGGAGGGAGTTTAACCGTCATTTTCGGGGTATGGGCCCGAAAGCTTATTTAGCTGACCCCATCTTAGAAAGTGGTGTAGAGGAAGCACTAAGAGTTTTGATCTCTTGGGCATGGGTTCGACCCCCTTCTTTCTAAGAACTGAGGGGATTTTAACCCCTATTAGCCACTCTATCAAAGTGGTCCCTGGGCATTCGGGCACAGTTCCTGAATTATAACTGTGGGGGGAGACCCGCCAGCGCAATTGGGAGGGAAATATGTCACAAGACAAGGGCTAGTGTTAGCGGGAGGAAGTTTTTCCACACTAGGTGCATGAGTTGGTCATATCGAAACCGTGGATAAGAGGCTCGTACTCAGAGAAATATAACGGATAGGAGTGCAGCTTTGATTATAAGGCCAATTGTTGTCAGTTCTGGTATACTTGTGAAATGGGATGTTCCTAGAAATAGTACGGCTGACAATGTATTTATGAGTAGAATATTTGCGTATTCGGCAAGGAAAAATAGGGCAAAAGGTCCTCCTGCATATTCTACATTGAAGCCTGACACAAGTTCCGATTCACCTTCGGTTAAGTCGAAGGGCGCTCGGTTAGTTTCCGCTAGGGTTGAGATATATCATATTGCGGCGAGGGGCCATGCGGGGGCTAGTAACCAGATACTCTCTTGGGCGGTGTTGAACGTCTGTAGGGTATAACCTCCAGAAAAGATAATGACTGAGAGGAGAATAAGTCCAAGGCTTACTTCGTATGAAATTGTTTGGGCTACTGCTCGTAGGGCCCCAATTAGTGCGTACTTTGAATTTGATGCTCACCCTGATCCAAGAATGGAATATACTGCGAGGCTAGATAGGGCTAGAATAAATAGGACTCCTAGATTGAGATCAATGACAGGGTGGGGCATAGGTATGGGTGCTCATAGCGTTAGGGCGAGGGTAAGTGCGAGGATAGGGGCTGCCAAGAACAGGAAAGGAGAGGAGGTGGAAGGGCGAACGGGCTCTTTAATAAACAATTTAACCCCGTCAGCGATGGGCTGTAGTAGGCCGTAGGGCCCTACTACATTAGGTCCTTTTCGTAGTTGCATATATCCTAATACTTTTCGTTCAAGTAGGGTCAGGAAGGCTACAGCCAATAACACAGGGACGATGTAGGCAAGGGGATTAACTAGGTGATTCATTAGAGTGTTTAGCATAACTGGGAAGAGGACTTGAACCTCTGGTTTAAAGGGCTTAGGCCTTTCGCAATTTACCATGCTCTGCCACCCCAGTATGTCCTTATTTTGGACGGTAGGGGTTTTGGCCCTCCCTTTACTTAATTTATTTGTTTTCATCAATTAGGGGCGGGGCGTGCCTTAAGTATAGGCCCCTCTTTTCCGATCCTTTCGTACTAGGAAAAGTAGCGCTACAGATAGAAACTGACCTGGATTACTCCGGTCTGAACTCAGATCACGTAGGACTTTAATCGTTGAACAAACGAACCCTTAATAGCGGCTGCACCATTAGGATGTCCTGATCCAACATCGAGGTCGTAAACCCCCTCGTCGATATGGACTCTGGGAGAGGATTGCGCTGTTATCCCTAGGGTAACTTGGTTCGTTGATCGGCTTTTCAGTCGGATCATTCTTGGTCAGATGTTCTGCGGCTTATAGATGTATCTCTTGGCTTTGGGGATTTAGCCCAGTCCACTCGGAGGCTTATCTTTCCTCCGTGGTCGCCCCAACCGAAGGTAAAACTTCACTGGCCACTAGGTTCTTGCTTTTTGTAGAGTCATTTAACGTGGCTGAATTTTGTACCTTAAGCTCCAAAGGGTCTTCTCGTCTTGTATAATTATACCCGCTTCTGCACGGATAGATCAATTTCACTGACTGGAAGGGGGAGACAGTTAAGCCCTCGTCTAGCCATTCATACAGGTCTCTATTTAAGAGACAAGTGATTGCGCTACCTTTGCACGGTCAAAATACCGCGGCCGTTGAACCCGTAGTCACTGGGCAGGCTGGACCTCCTATACTCAATGTAGTCGCAGGAGGCGATGTTTTTGGTAAACAGGCGAGGCTTGTGTTTGCCGAGTTCCTTTCCCTTCTTTTAGTCTTTCCCTTAAAAAATAGCACTCCAGTGTGGGATTAACGATTATTTAGTTGTGAGTCCTTCCTGAAGTCTATGTTGTTCACATTACCCTCTTGGGTTGGGTTCGTTAAGTTCCAGTGGTTGGTCCGATCTGGCTTACACTTGTGCTGGGAGAAGAGCAGGTCTTCTTGTTACTCATTTTAGCATAATCTCTTCCATGTTGGCATGGGTTGGCCTGATATAATTAGGGGAGTAAGATTTTTTATCGGTATAATAAACTTCTTTCTGTCTGAGCTTTAACGCTTTCTGTTTAGGTGGCTGCCTTTAGGCCCACTAGAACAGTGTGTTTTATATATTATGATCTTTATCCTCCTGTAAAGGTTGTATCCTTTGTTAAAGGGGCTGTACCCCCTTCAACTAACTCTCGTGTATTTCCCTGAGCACCTTGGTAGTGTATTCTTTGGTTTGGGGTATACGAGGCTGAACTTCTATCCACTTCTCAGGCAACCAGCTATCACCAGGTTCGGTAGGTCTGTCACTTCTACCCGGAGCTCTTCCCACTCTTTTGCCACAGAGACGGGTTAGCCCTAAATTAATAGGCTGTCTCGGGGTAGCTCACCTGGTTTCGGGGTTTCAAACTAAAGGTCTCTTTGCTTGAGGGTGCTGGCTAAATCATGATGCAAAAGGTACAAGGTTTAGTCTTTGTTTTTCATTGCTTATATGGGTTGTTTCACTTCTCTTTCAGCTTTCCCTTGCGGTACTTTCTCTATTGCTTTGGGTTGAACCTTTTCCGTCTCCCGTACTTAGGTAAAAAAATGGTTTAGTTTATGGTGTTAGGCCATGTCTTGTTATAAATACTGTAAAATTATATAAATAATTAAGCTAGCTGGTTGGCTCAGGGCGATCCAATTTGCATGGACGTCTTCTCGGTGTAAGTGAGATGCTTAACTGACTCAGCCACACCCTGAATTTAATCCAAGTGCACCTTCCGGTACACTTACCATGTTACGACTTGCCTCCCCTCGTCAGCGCTTTAGTGTTAGGTAACTTCATTGCATTTTGACAGGGGAGAGTGACGGGCGGTGTGTACGCGCCTCAGAGCCGGGTTCAAAAGGACACTCTGCTTCCTTTTTACTACTAAATCCTCCTTCAAGCACTATTTCATGTTGCATATCCGTAGTGTTCTATTGATAGAAAATGTAGCCCATTTCTTCCCGCTTCGTACGCTACACCTCGACCTGACGTTCTGGGTTGTGCCCATTTTGCTTACTTTTATTGCCTTCACAGGGTAAGCTGACGACGGCGGTATATAGGCTGGGGTGGCTAGAAGTGGTGAGGTTTAACGGGGGTTATCGGTTCTAGAACAGGCTCCTCTAGGGGGGTCTAAGGCACCGTCAGGTCCTTTGGGTTTCAAGCTAATGCTCGTAGTACCCGGGCGGACGTCTAATTGTAGCTGAACGTCTAGGTTTATAGCTGAGCATAGTGGGGTATCTAATCCCAGTTTGTTTCTCAGCTTTCGTGGGGTCAGGTGGGCTTTATTAAAGCTACTTTCGTATATTGGGCTTCGGACACCTAGAAGCGTATGACAGCCAAAGGGCCATTTGGCTTTATTATTGTGCTTCCCTTAACCACCCTTTACGCCGTGTATTATTAACTAGGGCCTCTCGTTTAACCGCGGTGGCTGGCACGAGTTTTACCGGCCCTCTTAACCCTGACTGAGTCAAGTTTTCACTCATGGCTTAATATTTATCACTGCTGAATTCCCTTGGGGGTGTGGCTCGGCCAGGCGTCTTGGGCTAAAAATTTGTGCCTGATGCCCGCTCCTCGTCCCCGGGCAGGGGATTAAGGGCATACTCACGGGGTTGCGGAGACTTGCATGTGTAAGTTGGGTTAGAGCTAATAATAAGGTCAGGACCATGCCTTTATGCATGCGGAGCTTGTCAGGGCCCATCTTAACATCTTCAGTGTTATGCTTTGTATTAAGCTACGCTAGCGGCCAAATTATGTTTGATTTTTTAGCATTGAGGAATATACCTAAAAATCTAGTAGAGTTTTTTAGGCTAATATTTGGGCAAATTTTTGCGGCGAGTAAACGCGAAATGCATATATATATATATATAATGCGGATGGCTAACCCATATTTCAACTCGGTGGCCTGCACGTTCTCGAACCTTCCTTGGTTTCGGGGTTTGACAAGGATAACAGGATTTGCTGAGCGTAGGGGGTAGGGGGGTTTGTCGCGCAAAAGCCAAAAGGGGGGGCATATATATAGGGGTAAGTTGGAAGAAGAGATGAATGTATTATGCACTTGATAAAATAATATGTAATTCTTAAGTTATGTCTTTTAATAATGAACCAACTTTAACTCTTGCAAGGAAATATACTACCTTGATATATTAATTGTGCCTGCACTCTGAGATGCAAAGTGAAAGGAAACCAGAAAAAAGAACCTTATGCATATAAAAGAATGCCCGGCATGTGGGGTAATGCGGAGTATGTAATTACACCAGTAGCCGGATGCAAGGAAAATAAATTAGGATGGATTCTTCACAGGTCTGTACGTGACAGGAGAACCAGATACAAGGAATAATTCATAATATACCGTATCTTAGTGTTGTGTCCCTGATTCTATCATTAATAATATGCCTTATATGAACCGGTTGGTGGTCTCTTACTACATTAATATGATTAAACTAAATCTTAGTTGTATATTTCGAGGAAAAATGTGAGATCCATATCTAGGGGAATTATCTATTTCTTAAGTTAAAATAAAATATTTCTGAGTTTAACAATTTGCTTTATGTACGTCTTGAACGTTAGTACTTGCTTTTAGGTTAATATAAATGAATGGTGATAATACATATATATGTACTAACACAGTACATGATATTGTGCATAGTATGCACTATCATATACGCGACCATCAGAAGATAGTTTAATTTAGAATTCTGGCTTTGGGAGCCAGGGGTGGGAGTTAAAATCTCCTTTTTCTGGGCGCTAGGAGGGAATTTAACCCTCGATCTTCGGATTACAAGACCGATGCTTTCAAGCTAAGCTACTAGGGCAGGCTCATTTCAATGCTTTATTTTCCGCTCATCCTGCTAGCGGGACAAGAACGAGGAAAAGTGCAAAGTATAGAATGGATGCAACTTGGCCAATAATGATATATGGGTGTTCTACGGGCATGCCTCCGATTCATGTTAAGATAAATATATCTGCAACTAGGGTTCAGAATAAAAATTGTGTCACAGGGCGGAAAGTTAGTCCTCGTTGTTTTGAGGTGTGTAAGACTGGGACAACTATTAGCACTAGAATGCTGAATAGTAGTGCGAGGACCCCTCCTAGCTTGTTCGGGATGGATCGGAGGATGGCGTAGGCAAATAAGAAGTATCATTCTGGCTGAATATGTGGGGGTGTCACGAGTGGGTTTGCTGGCGTAAAGTTTTCTGGGTCACCTAATAGGTTAGGAGAAAATAATGTTAGGGAGGTGAGAGCTAGTAACATAATTACAAAGCCAAGGAGGTCTTTG
The DNA here is from genome assembly GCF_951802725.1 of Rutilus rutilus. NCBI lineage: Eukaryota > Metazoa > Chordata > Actinopteri > Cypriniformes > Leuciscidae > Rutilus > Rutilus rutilus. The sequence goes on from NW_028175451.1 coordinate 50,987, forward strand.
TATGAAAAATACGGGTGGAAAGAAATTTTATCTGCGTCGGAGTTTAGTCCGGCCGGGTTGTTTGATCCCGTCTCGTGTAAAAACAGTAAGTGTAGAACGGTTGCGCCGGCGACGACAAATGGAAAGAGAAAGTGGAATGCGAAGAACCGTGTAAGGGTTGCGTTATCTACTGAGAAACCTCCCCAGATTCACTGAACAAGGGTATCTCCCATGTAAGGGACCGCTGAGAGGAGGTTTGTGATTACGGTGGCGCCTCAGAAGGATATTTGCCCCCATGGTAGTACGTAGCCAACGAAGGCTGTCATTATAACCAGGAGGAATAGAACCACACCAATGTTTCAGGTTTCCTTATAAAGGTATGACCCGTAATATAGGCCTCGTGCGATATGTATATAAAGACAGATGAAGAAGAAGGATGCTCCATTAGCATGTAGGTTTCGGATAAGTCAGCCGTAGTTGACGTCTCGGCAGATGTGGGTCACCGATGAAAACGCGGTTGAGATGTCAGAGGTATAGTGTATAGCTAAGAATAGTCCTGTCAGGATTTGGGTAATTAAACATAACCCTAGCAGGGACCCGAAGTTTCATAGTGCTGAGATGTTAGATGGTGTCGGAAGGTCGACTAGCGCGTCATTAGCGATTTTTATTAGTGGATGGGTTTTTCGTAGGCTTGCCATTACTGTTCTTGTAGTTGAATTACAACGGTGGTTCTTCAAGTCACTGGTCTCGGTTAAAATCCGAGTAAGAATTATGACCTATTTTGTGTTTTTATTGTTGGTAGCTTTAATTGTGGGCTTAATCGCTGTTGCGTCTAACCCTACGCCCTACTTTGCTGCTTTAGGTTTGGTGGTGGCAGCTGGGGTGGGGTGTGGGGTGTTAGTCGGCTGTGGGGGCTCTTTCTTATCTTTAGTTTTGTTCTTAATTTATTTGGGGGGGATGCTCGTAGTATTTGCCTATTCGGCAGCTTTGGCTGCTGAGCCCTTTCCGGAGGCCTGGGGAAGTCGTTCGGTGGCCGGTTACGTGTTAGTCTATTTAGTGGGTGTTGTGCTGATAGCAGGGTTGCTTTGAGGGGACTGATATGAGGGTTCTTGGGTAATTGTTGATGGACTTAAGGAGTTTTCCATGTTGCGGGGAGATGTTGGGGGTGTGGCCATGATATACTCTTTCGGCGGTGCAATACTGGTTATTTGTGCTTGGGTATTGCTTTTAACGTTGCTTGTGGTGTTGGAGCTCACTCGGGGCTTAAGTCGAGGCACTCTTCGGGCAGTTTAAATAAGTGCTAGAAGAACGGCTAGGGCCACGGTTAAAAGGAAAATGGTTAAGTATGTTTTAATCATTCCTCGTGGAATGTCACTTACCATTTTCGCTATCATCATTTGGGTGAGTGTTAACCCTTTTGGTCCAGCAGCTTGGAACCATGTTTGATCAAGTTTCGTGGCGACCGATTGTCCTAAGGTTAGGTTAGCTTTTGGCGAGAGCCGGTGTATCAATGCGGGAAAATAGCCTAGCATATTTGAAAAGTGGTGAGTGGAAATTGTTGGGGTAATTTTAATTTGTTTGTTGGTTATGGCTGCGAGTTCTATAGCCACTAGGAGTCCAGTAATAGTTACGATGAGGGCTGCCATTTTTAGGGTGGTAGGCATTGTTATGGTTGGCGTGCTTGAGGGTAAAAAGTTAGAGGTGATAATGAGCCCTGCAATAATGCTTCCTCAAGCAAGTCGTTTAATAGGATTAATTACTAGTGGGTTATTTTCATTAATGGGGGAGAGTGGTAGGAACCGGGGGGACCCCATGGTTACAAAATATACGACCCGGAAGCTGTAAACTGCAGTGAACGAGGTGGCAATCAGTGTTAGAGTTAGGGCTCAGGCGTTAAGGTAAGAGGTGTTCAGGGCTTCAATAATGGCATCTTTCGAGAAGAATCCGGCTAGGAATGGGGTACCTGTTAGTGCTAGGCTGCCGATCGTGAGGTAGGTTGAGGTGGCAGGCATGAGCTTGTGAAGGCCCCCTATTTTTCGAATATCCTGTTCGTCGTTTAGGCTGTGAATAATAGATCCGGAACAGAGGAAGAGTATAGCTTTGAAGAATGCGTGTGTACAAATATGAAGGAATGCTAGTTGTGGTTGATTTAGGCCAATTGTTACTATTATCAGGCCTAGTTGACTAGATGTTGAGAATGCTACAATTTTCTTGATATCATTTTGGGTGAGGGCACAGGTGGCTGTGAATAAAGTGGTTAGTGCGCCTAAACATAAACAAATTGTCAGTGCTAACTGGTTATTTTCTATGAGGGGGTGGAGGCGAATTAATAGGAAGATCCCGGCAACAACTATAGTGCTAGAGTGCAGTAGGGCAGAAACTGGTGTAGGGCCCTCTATGGCAGAAGGGAGCCAAGGATGTAGGCCGAATTGGGCCGATTTTCCTGTTGCTGCAAGGATAAGTCCGATTAGGGGGATTGTTATGTCGAAGTCTTTTGATAAGAAGAAGATTTGTTGAATCTCTCAGGAGTTTATATTCATTGCAAATCAGGCCATGGCTAAGATCAGTCCGATGTCCCCTACGCGGTTATAAATTACAGCCTGGAGGGCTGCTGTGTTGGCATCTGCTCGTCCGTGTCATCAGCCGATTAATAGGAAGGATATAATTCCGACTCCCTCTCAGCCAATGAATAGTTGGAATATGTTGTTAGCTGTGACGAGCGTAATTATAGCCACGAGGAATAAAAGTAAGTATTTGAAGAACCGGTTTATGTTAGGGTCGGAGTGTATATACCATAACGCAAATTCTAGGATTGATCAGGTGACGTAAAGGGCGATAGGGGTGAAGATAAGGGAGTAGTGGTCGAATTTAAAGCTGATGTTCGTGTCAAACACTTGTGTATTTATTCAGTGTCAGTTTGTGGTAATACTTTCTGCTCCTTGATCAAGAAAAATTACAAGTGGCAGCAGGCTGATGAAAAATGCGGTGCTGACTGCAGTTTTGACGTGTGTGCGTGCTCACTCTGGTTTTTGGGGGTTTGGGTTTAATGTTGTCAATAAGGGAAATACAAGGGTTGCGAGGACTAAAATGAGTGAGGATGATATTGTTAGGGCTGTTAGACTCATAGCTTCTGCTTGGATTTGCACCAAGAGTTTTTGGTTCCTAAGACCAACGGATGAACTGTTATCCTTCAAAAGCGTAAGGAAGCCGAGGACTTTAACCTCGGTGCATAAGGATTAGCAGTACTTACTGATGTCTGTCCTTCCTTGGTGAGTAAGGGGATTTTAACCCCTGTCTTTAGAATCACAATCTAATATTTTAGTTAAACTATACTTACTAGTAACATCATCCTCATATGAGTTCTGGTTTTGTTACAAGGAGAATTACCGGAATAAGGTGTAGGGCTATTAACAGGTGTTCCCGGGTGTGGAATGGTGGAAGTTTTACGATGTGGCTTGGTGCCGGGCCGCGTTGGGACATTAAGAACATGTAGAGGGAGTAGCCGGCAGTAATCAGTGTTCCCAGCCCTGTAAGTGCGATGGTTCAGGGGGATCAGTTGAAAAGGGTTGTGATAATCATTAGTTCTCCTATTAGGTTAGGTAGAGGTGGCAGTGCTAGATTAGCTAGATTGGCAATGAACCATCAGACTGCCGTTAACGGGAAGATTACTTGTAATCCTCGGGCAAGAACTATTGTTCGGCTATGGGTTCGCTCGTAGGCTGTATTAGCTAAGCAGAATAACATAGAGGATACTAAGCCATGGGCAATTATGAGAATGATTGCGCCTGAAAATCCTCATGGGGTTTGAATCAAAATCCCTCCGGCTACGAGGCCCATATGGCTAACAGAGGAGTAGGCAATTAATGATTTAAGATCCGTCTGTCGTAGACAAATGGACCCGGTTATAATAATGCCCCATAATGCCAGAATAATAAAGGGATAGATTAGTTGTTTAGAGAGAGGGTCCAGTATGATTATCATTCGTATCATTCCATATCCTCCGAGTTTCAGTAGCACTGCTGCTAGCACCATGGATCCTGCAACGGGGGCTTCTACATGCGCCTTTGGTAACCACAGGTGTACCCCATATAGTGGTATTTTGACTAGAAAAGCGATTAAGCAACCTGCTCATCAGATTTTGTGACCTCAGGAATCCAATAATAATGGCTGGGCGTACTGAATCACCAACATGGACAAGGTCCCTGTAGATTGTTGAAGGAGAAGCAAGGCGACTAAAAGGGGGAGAGATCCGGCTAAGGTGTAGAATAAAAAGTAGGTTCCTGCACTTAGGCGTTCGGTTTGGTTGCCTCATCGGGTAATAATAATGAGTGTGGGGATAAGTGTGGCCTCAAATATAATATAGAATATGATGATTTCTGTGGCGCCGAATGCTATAATTAGGAAGGTTTGGAGTGAGGCGAGAAGTGTAATGTAAAGGCGTTGTCGGCTGACCGGTTCGGGACTAATGTGATTCTGGCTAGCTAGGATTATTAGTGGGAGGAGTCAGCATGTTAATACTAAAAGTGGGGTGGATAGTGGGTCTGTGGCTAAATATGAGTTGGATGTGGTTCATCCGGTTTCTGATGTCCATTTAAGTCAGGTGAGGCTAATAAGAGCAATTGAAAGACCGTGAGTAGTTGTAGTCGTTCATAATCATTTAGAAGGAACTAGCCAAATTGTTGGGAATAATATGATCGTAGGGATTAATACTTTTAGCATTGTAGTAGATTAAGGTTTTGTAGGCGGTCTGTACCATGTGTGCGCGCTGTGGCTACTAGGAGTGCAAGGCCTGTACTTGCTTCACAGGCGGAGAAGGCTAGTAGTAGTATAGGTGCTGTAGAGAAGCTTGTTGATTCAAATTGTAGGGTCCATAGGGCTAGCGCAATAAACAGGGATAGTATTATTCCTTCTAGACATAATAGTGCAGAAAGTAGGTGTGTGCGATGAAATGCTAATCCTATTAACCCTAAAATAAAGGCTGAGCTAAAGCTAAAGTGTACTGGTGTCATAAGGGGGTCGTGGATTTAAACCACGATTTTCTGAGCCGAAATCAGAGGTCTTTCTTGGACTAACTCCCTATTCCGCTCACTCGAGGCCTCCTTGGGTTCATTCATAGACTAATCCAAGGGTTAATAGTATTAGGACTGCAGTGGCTCAGAAGAATGTTCCTGTTGGGGTGTGGAGTTGATCCCCTCAGGGTAGAGGCAGGAGAAGGGCAATCTCTAGGTCAAATAAGAGGAATAAAATTGCCACTAAGAAGAATCGAAGGGAGAAGGGTAATCGGGCAGATCCCAGCGGGTCAAATCCACATTCATAAGGGGACAGTTTTTCCGCGTCTGGGTTTATTTGTGGTAGTCAGAAGGATACAACTGCTAGAATTGATGATAAGGCTACTGTAATAACAAGAATAGTTGTGATTAAATTCATTATCTTTCCCTGGGGTTTAACCAAGACTAAATGATTGGAAGTCACTTGTACTAACTTTAATACTAGAAAGATATGAGCCTCATCAATAGATGGATACGTAAAGGAATAGTCACACTACGTCGACAAAATGTCAGTATCAGGCAGCGGCTTCAAAGCCGAAGTGGTGCTCGGATGTAAAGTGGTACTGAACTTGGCGGAGGAAGCATACGGCTAGGAAGGTTGAGCCAATAATTACATGTAGTCCGTGGAATCCTGTAGCGACGAAGAATGTAGAGCCGTATACTCCGTCTGCAATAGTGAAAGGCGCTTCGTAGTACTCTATGGCTTGAAGGGCGGTAAAATAAAGTCCTAGAAGAATTGTGAGTGCAAGAGATTGAATGGCTTGTTTTCGTTCGCCTTCTATAATGCTATGGTGGGCTCATGTGACTGTTACCCCAGATGCTAATAATACAGCGGTATTGAGAAGAGGCACTTCAAACGGGTCTAGTGTAGTAATTCCCGTAGGGGGTCAGCACCCTCCCAGTTCGGGTGTCGGTGCAAGGCTTGAGTGGTAGAAGGCTCAGAAGAAGCCTAAGAAGAAGAATACCTCAGAGGTAATAAATAGGATTATACCATAACGTAGTCCTTTTTGTACTGGCGGTGTATGGTGTCCTTGGAAGGTCCCCTCGCGGATAATATCACGTCATCACTGGAATATTGTAAGAAGTAGAAGAACTAGTCCAAGAGTTATTAGTGTTATTGAGTGGAAGTGAAACCAGATTGCTAGGCCGGATGTTATTAGTAGAGCACCGACGGCTCCGGTTAGTGGTCATGGGCTTGGATCAACCATATGATATGCATGTGCTTGGTGGGCCATTAAACGTTTTCTTGTAGATAGAGGCTTAGGAGTAGCACAAATACGTACGCCTGGATCATGGCTACTGCAACTTCTAAAAGTGTTAGTAGGAAAAGGACGGCTGCGGTCAGAATTGCTACGGTTGGTATTATAGGTAATAATACAAATACGGCTGTGGCAATGAGTTGAATTAGTAGATGGCCTGCGGTTAAATTAGCTGTAAGCCGGACTCCTAGGGCTAGGGGGCGAATAAATAGGCTAATTGTTTCGATGATAATTAGTACGGGAATTAAAGGGATGGGGGTTCCTTCTGGTAGAAGGTGTCCAAGAGCGACCGTTGGTTGGTTTCGTATACCAATAATTACCGTGGCGAGCCATAGTGGCACAGCAAGTCCTATATTTAGGGATAGTTGTGTTGTAGGCGTGAAGGTATACGGGAGAAGGCCTAATATGTTAATAGTGATGAGAAATACTATTAGCGAGGCTAACAGCAGTGCTCATTTATGTCCCCCTACGTTTAGAGGAAGTATAAGTTGATTGGTAAACCGGTTAATAAACCATGTTTGGACGGTGATAAGTCGGTTATTTACTCAACGGGATGGTGGAGTTGGGAATAGTACTCATGGCAGTGCAATTGCAACGGCGATGAGTGGGATTCCCAGGAAGGACGGGCTCGCAAATTGATCGAAAAAGCTTACTATCATGGTCAGTTTCAGGGCTCAGTTTTATGTTTTTCTTCACTTATTGGGGCTGGTTCGTTTGGTGCGGTGTGATTCAAAATTTTGGTTGGGATAATAGTAAGAAAGACGATTCATGAAAATACTAGAATTGCGAATCAAGGGTTGGGGTTGAGTTGGGGCATTTCACTAGAGGTGGTCGGTAGTCACCAAACTTTGGCTTAAAAGGCCAACGCTTTGTCCAATAATTAGCTTTCTAGTGAGGCGTCTTCTAGTATTAATGAGGATCAGCTTTCGAAGTGTTCTAGTGGGACGGCCTCAACTACGATAGGTATAAAGCTGTGGTTTGCGCCACAAATTTCAGAGCATTGTCCATAAAATACGCCTGGGCGGGAGGCGATGAAGGCAGTTTGATTTAATCGTCCTGGTACTGCGTCTATTTTTACGCCCAAAGATGGGACTGCTCAAGAGTGTAATACGTCTTCTGCGGATACTAAAACACGAACTGGTGACTCTATCGGAACTACTATTCGGTGGTCTGTCTCCAGGAGTCGGAATTGACCGGGGGTAAGTTCTTGGGTTGGGATTATGTAGGAGTCAAATCCTAGGTCTTCGTAGTCGGTGTATTCATAACTTCAATACCATTGGTGTCCTATGGCCTTAATTGTTAAGTGGGGGTCATTAATCTCGTCTATAAGATATAAAATACGAAGGGAGGGCAAGGCAATTAAAACTAGAATGACAGCTGGTAGAACTGTTCATACAATCTCGATTTCTTGCGAATCTAAGATATATTTATTGGTGAGCTTGGTCGAGACTATTGCGATAATAATATAAAGTACTAAGATGCTAATTAAGAGTACAATCATTAGGGCGTGGTCATGAAAGTGAAGAAGTTCTTCTATAACGGGTGATGCCGCGTCTTGGAATCCTAGTTGTGTGGGATGTGCCATTAAGCCTAGGGCTTAAGACATACAGGGATTTAACCTGCAATTCCACCTCGACAAGGTGGTGTAATATGCACATTTTACTAATGTCTTTAGAAGAAAGTGACAGAGTGGTTATGTGACTGGCTTGAAACCAGTATATGGGGGTTCAATTCCTCCCTTTCTCGTTAATTTGATTGAACTTGTACAAATGCCGGCTCTTCAAATGTGTGGTATGGTGGAGGGCAGCCATGGAGTCATTCTACGTTTGTCATAGTTAATTCTACTGAGGATACTTCCCGTTTGGCGGCGAAGGCTTCTCAGAGGATAAATAGGAACATAATTACTGCCACTAATGAGATGAGTGAGCCGATAGACGACACTGTATTTCATAGGGCATAAGCGTCTGGGTAGTCAGAATATCGTCGTGGTATTCCTGCTAGGCCTAGGAAGTGTTGTGGGAAGAATGTAAGATTTACACCAATAAATATAATCCCAAAGTGGATTTTTGTTCAAGTATCATTTAAGGTATATCCTGAGAAGAGTGGGAATCAATGAACGAAGGCCGCTATGATGGCAAATACAGCCCCCATTGATAGTACATAGTGGAAGTGGGCAACCACGTAGTACGTGTCGTGTAGAACAATGTCAAGTGATGAATTAGCTAAGACAATTCCTGTTAGTCCCCCGACGGTAAAAAGGAAAATAAATCCTAGGGCTCATAGCATAGGAGTTTCTCATTTAATGGAGCCTCCGTGAAGTGTGGCAAGTCAGCTAAATACTTTTACACCAGTTGGGATGGCAATAATTATTGTTGCGGATGTGAAGTAGGCACGGGTGTCTACGTCTATTCCGACGGTGAACATATGGTGGGCTCAAACAATAAATCCAAGAAGGCCAATAGCCATCATAGCTCAAACTATTCCTATGTAGCCAAATGGTTCTTTTTTACCGGCGTAATAGGCCACGACATGTGAAATAATACCAAATCCGGGTAAAATAAGAATATAAACTTCTGGGTGGCCAAAGAATCAGAATAAGTGCTGATATAGGATTGGGTCTCCTCCTCCTGCTGGATCGAAGAATGTAGTATTAAGATTACGATCTGTAAGAAGCATTGTAATTCCGGCAGCCAGCACTGGTAATGATAGAAGGAGAAGGACGGCTGTTACTAGTACGGCTCATACAAAGAGAGGTGTTTGATACTGGGAGATGGCTGGGGGTTTCATATTAATAATTGTAGTAATGAAATTGACTGCCCCTAAAATTGATGATACACCTGCCAGGTGAAGTGAGAAGATTGTTAAATCTACTGATGCCCCGGCGTGAGCGAGGTTACCTGCAAGAGGCGGGTATACTGTTCACCCCGTTCCGGCACCGGCCTCAACACCGGAAGAGGCTAATAATAACAGGAATGATGGGGGGAGAAGTCAGAAGCTCATATTATTTATTCGTGGGAATGCTATGTCAGGTGCACCAATTATTAGTGGGACGAGTCAGTTGCCGAATCCACCAATAAGAATTGGCATTACTATAAAGAAAATTATTACGAAGGCGTGGGCGGTAACGATGACATTATAAATTTGGTCATCGCCTAAAAGTGACCCGGGTTGGCTTAGTTCGGCCCGAATAAGGAGGCTTAGGGCAGTCCCCACTATTCCGGCTCAGGCACCAAATACAAGATAAAGGGTACCAATGTCTTTGTGGTTTGTAGAAAAGAATCAGCGCGTAATTGCCACAGGTAGGGTAGCCGAGCGTTTAGGCGGTGGGTTGTAGCCCCGAAGACAGAGGTTTAAGTCCTCTCCCTATCACAGCCCCGTAGTGGAGAACACGTTGGATTGCAAATCCAGAGACGCAGATTAATACCCTGCCGGGGCTTTTCCCGCCTTTACTCGGCTAACAGGCGGGAGAAGTAGATGGATGCTCGCTGGCTTGAGCGCTTAGCTGTTAACTAAGAGTTTGTAGGATCGAGGCCTTCCCATCTAGAAAGGCCTTAGTTTAATGAAAACATTTGATTTGCAATTAGAAAATGCAAGATAAACTCTTGTAGGTCTTATCAGGGACTAGAAGATTTTCACTTCTGCTTAGGGCTTTGAAGGCTCTTGGTCTAATGCTATCCTAAGTCCCTAGGTGACTAATATCACGATGGTTGGGGATACTGGGAGGAGGCCTAGTGCTATTGTGGTGAATAGGGCTAAGGGTAAGGAGGCTTGAGATGTCCGGACTCGTCAGGGGGTGGTCGCGGCGGCAATGTTGGGGGAGATGGTGAGTGTTATGGCGTAACAAAGCCGTAAATAAAAGTACAGACTCAGTAGGGCGGCTAGGGCCATAACCGTGGCAGTAAGGGGAAGGCTCTGTTTTGCTAGCTCTTGTAAGATTAGTCACTTAGGTATAAATCCTGTAAGTGGGGGCAGTCCTCCTAACGATAATAGTACTAGGGCAGTGGTAGTGGTTAAGATAGGGCTTTTCGATCATACGACTGCGAGAGTGCTGATTTTTGTGGCGGACGAGATTTTTAGGGTAAGGAATGCTGCAGATGTTATGAAGATGTATATCAGGAGTGCGAGGAGGGTAAGTTGGGGGGCATATTGGAGGACGATAATCATTCAACCCATATGAGCAATAGAGGAATAGGCCAGGATCTTTCGGAGCTGGGTCTGGTTTAGGCCGCCTCATCCTCCAACTAATGTTGACATTAGCCCTAGAGCTGTTAGTAGAAGTGGGTCGATAGCTTGGGCTGTTTGTACAATGAGCGCAAGGGGTGCAAGTTTCTGTCAGGTTGACAAAATCAGGCCTGTTAGAAGGTCCAACCCTTGTAGTACTTCAGGCATTCAGAAGTGTATAGGTGCTAACCCGATTTTAAGTGCTAGGGCGGTAATAATTATCGCGCTGGCGATGGGGTTTGACATATTGTTTATATCTCATTCTCCTGTAACTCAGGCATTTGTTGTGCTTGCGAATAGGATCATGGCTGCTGCAGTGGCTTGGGTTAGAAAGTATTTTGTGGTCGCCTCTACTGCACGGGGGTGGTGGTGTTGCGCTATTAGGGGAACAATCGCTAGGGTGTTGATTTCCAGCCCTATCCAAGCTAGCAGTCAGTGAGAGCTAGCAAAGGTAAGGGTGGTTCCTAGTCCCAGGCTGGATAATAGGACTGTTAATACGTAGGGGTTCATTGATGGAGGAGGGAGTTTAACCGTCATTTTCGGGGTATGGGCCCGAAAGCTTATTTAGCTGACCCCATCTTAGAAAGTGGTGTAGAGGAAGCACTAAGAGTTTTGATCTCTTGGGCATGGGTTCGACCCCCTTCTTTCTAAGAACTGAGGGGATTTTAACCCCTATTAGCCACTCTATCAAAGTGGTCCCTGGGCATTCGGGCACAGTTCCTGAATTATAACTGTGGGGGGAGACCCGCCAGCGCAATTGGGAGGGAAATATGTCACAAGACAAGGGCTAGTGTTAGCGGGAGGAAGTTTTTCCACACTAGGTGCATGAGTTGGTCATATCGAAACCGTGGATAAGAGGCTCGTACTCAGAGAAATATAACGGATAGGAGTGCAGCTTTGATTATAAGGCCAATTGTTGTCAGTTCTGGTATACTTGTGAAATGGGATGTTCCTAGAAATAGTACGGCTGACAATGTATTTATGAGTAGAATATTTGCGTATTCGGCAAGGAAAAATAGGGCAAAAGGTCCTCCTGCATATTCTACATTGAAGCCTGACACAAGTTCCGATTCACCTTCGGTTAAGTCGAAGGGCGCTCGGTTAGTTTCCGCTAGGGTTGAGATATATCATATTGCGGCGAGGGGCCATGCGGGGGCTAGTAACCAGATACTCTCTTGGGCGGTGTTGAACGTCTGTAGGGTATAACCTCCAGAAAAGATAATGACTGAGAGGAGAATAAGTCCAAGGCTTACTTCGTATGAAATTGTTTGGGCTACTGCTCGTAGGGCCCCAATTAGTGCGTACTTTGAATTTGATGCTCACCCTGATCCAAGAATGGAATATACTGCGAGGCTAGATAGGGCTAGAATAAATAGGACTCCTAGATTGAGATCAATGACAGGGTGGGGCATAGGTATGGGTGCTCATAGCGTTAGGGCGAGGGTAAGTGCAAGGATAGGGGCTGCCAAGAACAGGAAAGGAGAGGAGGTGGAAGGGCGAACGGGCTCTTTAATAAACAATTTAACCCCGTCAGCGATGGGCTGTAGTAGGCCGTAGGGCCCTACTACATTAGGTCCTTTTCGTAGTTGCATATATCCTAATACTTTTCGTTCAAGTAGGGTCAGGAAGGCTACAGCCAATAACACAGGGACGATGTAGGCAAGGGGATTAACTAGGTGATTCATTAGAGTGTTTAGCATAACTGGGAAGAGGACTTGAACCTCTGGTTTAAAGGGCTTAGGCCTTTCGCAATTTACCATGCTCTGCCACCCCAGTATGTCCTTATTTTGGACGGTAGGGGTTTTGGCCCTCCCTTTACTTAATTTATTTGTTTTCATCAATTAGGGGCGGGGCGTGCCTTAAGTATAGGCCCCTCTTTTCCGATCCTTTCGTACTAGGAAAAGTAGCGCTACAGATAGAAACTGACCTGGATTACTCCGGTCTGAACTCAGATCACGTAGGACTTTAATCGTTGAACAAACGAACCCTTAATAGCGGCTGCACCATTAGGATGTCCTGATCCAACATCGAGGTCGTAAACCCCCTCGTCGATATGGACTCTGGGAGAGGATTGCGCTGTTATCCCTAGGGTAACTTGGTTCGTTGATCGGCTTTTCAGTCGGATCATTCTTGGTCAGATGTTCTGCGGCTTATAGATGTATCTCTTGGCTTTGGGGATTTAGCCCAGTCCACTCGGAGGCTTATCTTTCCTCCGTGGTCGCCCCAACCGAAGGTAAAACTTCACTGGCCACTAGGTTCTTGCTTTTTGTAGAGTCATTTAACGTGGCTGAATTTTGTACCTTAAGCTCCAAAGGGTCTTCTCGTCTTGTATAATTATACCCGCTTCTGCACGGATAGATCAATTTCACTGACTGGAAGGGGGAGACAGTTAAGCCCTCGTCTAGCCATTCATACAGGTCTCTATTTAAGAGACAAGTGATTGCGCTACCTTTGCACGGTCAAAATACCGCGGCCGTTGAACCCGTAGTCACTGGGCAGGCTGGACCTCCTATACTCAATGTAGTCGCAGGAGGCGATGTTTTTGGTAAACAGGCGAGGCTTGTGTTTGCCGAGTTCCTTTCCCTTCTTTTAGTCTTTCCCTTAAAAAATAGCACTCCAGTGTGGGATTAACGATTATTTAGTTGTGAGTCCTTCCTGAAGTCTATGTTGTTCACATTACCCTCTTGGGTTGGGTTCGTTAAGTTCCAGTGGTTGGTCCGATCTGGCTTACACTTGTGCTGGGAGAAGAGCAGGTCTTCTTGTTACTCATTTTAGCATAATCTCTTCCATGTTGGCATGGGTTGGCCTGATATAATTAGGGGAGTAAGATTTTTTATCGGTATAATAAACTTCTTTCTGTCTGAGCTTTAACGCTTTCTGTTTAGGTGGCTGCCTTTAGGCCCACTAGAACAGTGTGTTTTATATATTATGATCTTTATCCTCCTGTAAAGGTTGTATCCTTTGTTAAAGGGGCTGTACCCCCTTCAACTAACTCTCGTGTATTTCCCTGAGCACCTTGGTAGTGTATTCTTTGGTTTGGGGTATACGAGGCTGAACTTCTATCCACTTCTCAGGCAACCAGCTATCACCAGGTTCGGTAGGTCTGTCACTTCTACCCGGAGCTCTTCCCACTCTTTTGCCACAGAGACGGGTTAGCCCTAAATTAATAGGCTGTCTCGGGGTAGCTCACCTGGTTTCGGGGTTTCAAACTAAAGGTCTCTTTGCTTGAGGGTGCTGGCTAAATCATGATGCAAAAGGTACAAGGTTTAGTCTTTGTTTTTCATTGCTTATATGGGTTGTTTCACTTCTCTTTCAGCTTTCCCTTGCGGTACTTTCTCTATTGCTTTGGGTTGAACCTTTTCCGTCTCCCGTACTTAGGTAAAAAAATGGTTTAGTTTATGGTGTTAGGCCATGTCTTGTTATAAATACTGTAAAATTATATAAATAATTAAGCTAGCTGGTTGGCTCAGGGCGATCCAATTTGCATGGACGTCTTCTCGGTGTAAGTGAGATGCTTAACTGACTCAGCCACACCCTGAATTTAATCCAAGTGCACCTTCCGGTACACTTACCATGTTACGACTT